>NC_133361.1:98773863-98858863 GCF_049309525.1 Garra rufa
ATTTGTTTCTAACTTTAGATTGAACAGAAAAATGTGTCTTGATTTCCTTTTCCCATCCTCTCTGCCATTCCTTTATTAAACTTGATTATGACCTTTTCTGCTTCTTTAATTGACAAAAACCATGTCAACATATTTAACTGTTACTCCTCATCTTCCCTTTTAACAGTGAGCTGTGAGGATGAGAATATTACAGATATTTACTGACTGGATTCAAAAACTGTATTTTTTTCTGTTTACATAAACTTTCTCACAGGCTGAACTAAAACCGAATCACAACAAAACAACAGAGACCAGTGCAACTAATCTTCTTCTTCTTAGATTAAAACATGAGGAACATGGAGGTTGGTGTTTAAACTTCATTCATCTTTAATGACTGTTTGTGGTACATTATTTCAAAGTTTTATTAATACTGAGTTTCAAGCTGCTTTAGATTTAGTTAATTGTAATAGAAACAATATTTAAAGCAGAACAGTCTGTTGAAAGTATAGATGGGGGAGCAAAACCACTTCCAGATCTAGTAAGAAACATTTAAATTCTGCACAGAATTTTTGGTAACATTTTCTATGAAGCCCCTATTTATAATACATTATAAAGTATTTCTAAGGCATTGTAATGAATGCATCATAAAAAAAAAAAAAATCTTATAATATGTTCTCATAAATAATCATAACAATTATAATATACTAAAGTACTTGAGTATTTGGGGTTCTAACTTTTAAGATTATGATTATTTATTAGACACAATGGGCGGCATATTAAATCTACGCAATTTTTAATGGACTATATCCTATTACAATTTTTTATTTATTATTATTTTTTTTTTTACATTATATTTCATTTTATTATGATGGGCCCCCTGGTCTACTGACTACAAGCAACTTTCCAACTACATTAACACTTCTTTATTAGTAGTATTATTAGTCTAGTATTATTCGACTTAGGTTAAGGTTTGGCTAGGTAGAAGGTTCACAAACTTGCAAAGTTACATATCAGTTTGTCTTTTGGGGAACCATCAAAATACAGTGTTAGAATTAGGGGTGGGCATAGATTAATTTTTTTAATCTAGATTAATCTAGATTAAATCTTGGAATTAATCTAGATTAATCTAGATTAAAATGTCTAATTTGAATTCTGCTGAAGGCATTCAGAATATGTGTGCTACCCATTTGATTTATGAATCCAAAAAACGACGAATTTACGTGGCATTTCGCTATAGTAGATTCGGTTTTTATGAATGGAGCACGACGTGATCCCGTCTGTGTTTTGGCGGAGGTAGTGTTAAAGGAACACTCCACTTTTTTTGGAAATAGGCTCATTCTCCAGCTCCCCCCGTGTTAATAAGTTGATTTTTACCGTTTTGAAATCCATTCAGCCGTTCTCTTGTTCTGGCGATATCACTTTTAGCATAGCTTAGCATAAATCATTGAATCCTATTAGACCAGTAGCATCACGTTCAAAAATGACCAACGAGTTTCGATATTTGTCCTATTTAAAACTTGACTCTTCTGTAGTTATATCGCGTACTAAGACCAGCGGAAATGTAAAGATACGGTTTTCTAGGCCGATAAGATTAGGAACTACACTCCCATTCCGGCGTAATAGTCAAGGAAGTTTGCTGCCGTAACATGGCCGAAGCAGGCGCAGTAATACCACACAGCACATGTGCAAATGTTTACTTCCGTCAACATATCCAACTTGCATGCACAGCACAGACAGCGTTCCTCGCCATGGAGACATTTGTGAGAGACGATTTAGAAGATATTTACTTTGGTGCAGATCCTAAACCGTATCAATTTGAACCAGAATTCACTGAAGCTAAGGTTTTGGTACGCAAAAGACAAGAAAGTGTGTCTGAACTGCCTGGGACAGAAGGGATGAGGAGAGCAGATTCGCGCTGGTGGGGCTTGCCAACCCATGCCAACTAAAAGTGAGTGCCTGTGTTGTCGCGAGTGGGACCAGGTATTGCCATCGATGGCAAGGGTGGATCTACCTGATGAGGAAGTTGCATGTCGCAACATCCGAGGACTTGGATGCAATGCTGCATCCTGCAATAGTCGATTTTTTTTCCGGTTTGACAAAATAAACTAGAAAAAACGTCACACGCCGAGTGGACCTAATGGCCAGCTGTCGCAAGAGTAAGTTATTCCTGCTACATTATATAATATAAAGATTTTAAATGCATACTGTCAGTTTGCATTTTCAGGCTTACATTCATGATGTACACTTTTTACTCAAAACTGACTTTAAAACACCACCGACTGTTCGCAATAACTTTCTTTTGCAATCACACATGGAATTTGGTCATAGCAAATACTAAGCCAACTGTTCGCCCAAACCTAGTCGTCAGGGGTTGCATTTCACAGGTAACGTTAGCAATTAATCATGTTTCACTCACAGCCGTGGGCGATGCTCCTTGTTGTCCTGTCTGTAACGTTAGTTTGAAGATTGTTGGGATCGCCGTGTCCTTTAGACGCCGTGCTGTAGTATCGGTAAAACTATCCAAATAGTCATCTGGTTCAAAATACTCGGAGCAAACATGCCATTTCTTGATCGTTTCTAACGGTGTTTTGAGATCTATGTTCAGAGCAGCCAGCCATTGATTCATTAGTCGAAATTGCTTTTTTTTTCGTGGGAATTCTATGAAAGATGGTAGTAGATTACGTCTTCGACTTACTATCACAGCCCCTTACAATGCACATAACCATAGCTAATCACACACAGGTAAATCCAGCCACTAACAATTTACCAGCTGCAACTCTGACAGCTGCAACAACCGGAATTACACAAACTTAGCACCGGTCACATTGGAAGTTACCTAGCTGGGATCTAATTTCAGGCGCTGTGTGATATTAATGCGCCTGCTTCGGCCATGTTACGGCAGCAAACTTCCTTGACTATTACGCCGGAATGGAAGTGTAGTTCCTAATCTTATCAGCCTAGAAAACCGCTGCTTTACATTTCTGCTGGTCTTAGTACACGATATAAATACAGAAGAGTCAAGTTTTAAATAGGACAAATATCGAAACTCGTTGGTCATTTTTGAACGCGATGCTACTGGTCTAATAGGATTCAATGATTTATGCTAAGCTATGCTAAAAGTGATATCGCCAGAACAAGAGAACGGCTGAATGGATTTCAAAACGGTAAAAATCAACTTATTAACACGGGGGGAGCTGGAGAATGAGCCTATTTCCAAAAAAAGTGGAGTGTTCCTTTAATTTCGTCAGACGAGACGAGACGAAATATGTTCGTCAACGACCTTTTTTTTCATGACTAAGACGAGATGATGACAAGACTGCACCACTGTCCAAAAACGCTGACTAAGACTAAATTAACATGCATTATTGTTGACGAAAAAAGACGAGACGAAAATGTTTTGCATAAAATAAAAACTAAGATAAAATCTCTCTTCATTTTCGTCTACAATGGTCTCTGCTTTTTCATCGGCTGTTACGGCTTTAAAATATTCAAACTGCGCTTTGGCGCGCTGGCTGGCGCTGAGCCAGAGACGGACGAGCTCTGCTCTTGTCATATAATCACAACTATGCAGTGTTTTTAACCACATAACGCTTATTTTAGGTTTCAGACATTTAAATACACATAAGTACTAGTAAAAGGAGACATTTAGAGTTTGTAAAAAACACACATAGGTCTATGGAAGCAGCAAATAACAATCTATTCAAATATAATTTGCCGATGTGTTTTATTCATATCACATACACATAGGCTTAGTAACTAAAAAGTTCACTCTATTCCTCTTCTAGTTCACCAGCCACTTACTTGCATGTATTTCGGGAGAAACGGATGAATGTATATGTGCTGTAAATACGGCTGACAGGACTCTCTGAGTCTGAACGGCAGCGCGAACAAATATGGCCGCGCCCATCTCACGTTACAGATTACGACCCAGATCATTTATATAGGGTTTTAAACGACGAAACATACTAATTCACACATATTTGTGAATCGGAATATTAGATAGTTCATGGCATGGTAAGCAAGTGTGTGAGTATTCTGGATAAAAAAAGAAAAACGAAATAAAAGCGATCTATCTGTCATACAGTGTTATTGTGTCTGTGTTGTGTCACGTGACAAGCTTGATGCGTCGCCATGGAAACAATAAGGAGGAACGTTCTAAAATAACGGTCGCTTAAAAAAAAAACTCACTCTCAGGGGTCCGCTAGAATATTTTAAACTCACCACTGAACGGATTAATCATTTGTGAATGTGTCTCCTAAATCAGAAATTGAAAACCAGACACGTTTAACATTTGCATTCAACAAAAATCATTCAACAAGTGTATTTTGTCAGGTAATTATGACATTTAACCAATGTTTGAGATATGTGAAACACTTTTTTTTACTGAAATGTGTATCAGTAATAATCTCAGTAATAATGTGTTATTTAAAAAAAGACTACAATTTTTTGACTAAACCTAGACTAAAATATATTGAGTTCTTTTTTGACTAAAACTAGACTAAAATTAAAAGACTTTTAGTCGACTAAAACTTGACTAAGATACCTTGAGTTTTCTTTTGACTAAAACTAGACTAAAATGACGAGACTTTTAGTCGACTAAAACTTGACTAACAATAAAAGATATGTGAATGACTAAATATGACTAAAACTAACAAGGACATTTGGCACAAGACTAAGACTAAGACTAAATTAAAAATAGGTGACGAAATTAACACTAGGCGGAGGAGACTTAAACGCGCGACCATATTCTATAGTCTTCGGTATACATCCGTGTTAAACTATCAAGGTGAAAGTCATCATAGTTTGCGTAGTTTAGACCCAGCTCCCAACCCAAATTTGAGAATAGATTAACGGCGATATTTTTTTTATCGCGCGATAAGAGTTTCACGTTAACGCAGCACGTTAACGCCGATAACGGCCCACCACTAGTTAGAATATATTTAGCATACTACTAATAATAATTATTGCTAGCTGACATTGTCATGATCGGGGCTGTGGGGTTTCCCTCAGCCTCCTGAGGTCGCTATTCACACTGCACTTCTGATAGCATTCACCTGTCCTTGTCGTTAACACTGATTCACTCACATCTGTTCACTATTATCCGGTCTTTAAATACTCTCATCTTTCTCTCCTGCTTCATGTCTGCATTGTCTTTTGTCATCTATGTTCTGTGATCTCTGCTCTTGACCTTGTTCTCGTTTTGTTCAGTTTATGTTTAAGTTTATGTTTAGTTTGCCGTGTTGGCTTTGTTTGATTTGTTTGTTTATTGTTTTATTATTAAAATCATTACTTACCTGCATTTGGACCCAGACCCCTTGTTTTACGTGACAGACATGCAGTTGAATAGTTACTTATCAAAAGCTGTCTAAAGGGTACCATCAAAATAATCTAACTAATAATACAAACGTGTCATGTTACACATTCATCTGATACATTAACTTTTGGCTCTTTGATAGATATTATTATTGTTATTATTATTAATACTTATAAGTGCTCTTTGTATGCTTCCAGTAAAGTGACATGCGTAACATGGTAATATATGAGACTTATGTTATAACTATGAGTAGATAATCACACGCTTAAAAGCTATAACTGCAAATAAATAATTATAATACATTAAAACAGTTTTATGATACAACATACTATACATTTTTTTTTATAATGCACTATGAATTCATTATAGTGCCTTAAGCATACCCTTTTAATGCATTATAAATATGGGCTTCAAAGAAAGTGTTACTGAATTATTTTATGAACAGATCAAACACGGCTGATGCAGAAACAGTAGTGTTAGCTATGGTCATGTCCAATGCTATTACATCATTAGTTTCAGGGTTTGTACATTTTGGGAGAGAAATTCAAGAACTTTTCAACGAAATTAAAATTTTGCATGCCTCCCGACTCAAGTTTAGTGCTTTGCTGTCAAATGTGTCTTACCAAGAAATAAATATGTAATAATGTTTAGTAACTGCGCTTATACATTCAAAACAATAGTAATCTTATGGTTAACTTGTTATTCACTTTTTAGCATCAAATGATGATGTGTTTATGCAGTTTGAGGTTTAAAAACATGTTATTTTCCACATACTGTACATTATTGTTGCTCCTCTCTGCCCTCCCTTTCTGAGAGGCTTTGATTTTCACAAAACTCACTGTTGATGGAAACCGAGGTGTTTTCTGATTGGTCAGCTATCCGTGCTTTGGAATTGGCCGGATACCTCAAGTGTGTGTTGGAAATGTTACACCCCTAACTAGGGCTGCACAATTAATCGAACGATGTTGTGAGGTGCGTTTAGTCAATGAAGCCGGTACTTTGATTAGTAGTAAATCTCCATCACGTGCGTTCAGCTGCGTTCAGCTGGAGCATTCAGAGGCGTAAATCACTGACAAGCTACGCCAAATCGCGCTCAAAATCGAATGCGATTTTGAACGTGATTTGGCGTAGCTTGTCAGTGATTTACGTCTCTGTGTATTAATTGCCGCTCCAGTTGAACGCACGTGATGGAGATTTACTACTAATCAAAGTACCGGCTTCATTGACTAAACGTGCCTCACAACATCGTTCGATTAATCGTGCAGCCCTACCCCTAACCATGTTGTGATACCATTTCTTGGCGCATCGAGACAGAAATGATAAAACCCATTATAAACTAGGCATTTGTTGCATACGTGCAAACTCGTGTTTGAAAAGTCAGTACTGAATTCTTTAAATATGAAAACGTACTTGCAGGCCATCAGTCAGATGCACAGACTGTTCATGCAACATTGTGATTGGCCCACTTTATGGGCATAAGGAGCTCCAGGTGTGTGTTCCTGTTGTGTATGCACTTCGATGGATTAAATGCAGAGCACAATTCACCATACTTGACTGTTTCTCTTTCAACTGGTGCAAAACTATTTCCTATTCCTAAAGTGTAATTATAATATTACTAAAGTTTTTTACAGAAAAAGTTTAGTGATTTATGAGTGAACATCCTGTGACAGTCAGTTTTGGGTTGTTTTCCATTTAAAAGATCAGTGGAAAATCCCATTAATAAACTGCCCCCTAAATAAAAACTCAGAAGTTTATTTTTTTTTTTTATTTGATAGTTAAATGGGGAGTTTTTTCTCTTATTTTCCCTCATCTCTTTGAATTCAATTTGATGATTTTTATTCCCTAGGATACATAAAATAGTAGAGATCAGTCTATATAGATTTCCTAAACACTATCATTAGATTATCTGGATTTTTTTTTAATTAATTGTATAAAGGCCAACTTAAACACTGTAGGAAACCAGCCGACCAGGATCGGGTTTGGACACCATGGTATAGGATCTAGCATACAAGCATTACATATCTACATGTTATGATGCCAATTGCTTTGTGTCATTAAACTGGGGTTAACTTTTATTTCTTTGTTTTTCCACCGTAGACCTAACAGCGCTGAAAGAGGAGAGAGAAGTACTGAATGAAACCGAAGAGAAAGATCAGTTAGAGAATCTTCATGATTTTGTATCTGGAGATAAATCTGTTTGTTCCTTAGAGTCTGCAAATACTTCTAAACAAAAAAGAGCACAAAATACAGGAACTAGGAGTAATTTCACTTGCTTTCAGTGTGGACACAGTTTCACTCGAAAAGAAAACCTTAACAGGCACATGAGAATTCACACTGGAGAGAAGCCTTACACATGCAAACAGTGTGGAAAGAGTTTCACTCAAAAAGGACACCTTAACATCCACATGAGAGTTCGCACTAGAGAGAAGCCTTACACCTGGAGAAAATGTGGAAAAAGTTTCTGCAGAAAATTAAAACTTAAATACCACATGCGTATTCACACTTTGGAGAGCCTTTTTACCTGCCAACAGTGTGGAGAAAATTTCACTCGTAAAGGAAACCTTAACACACACATGAGAATTCACACTGGAGAGAAGCCTTACACGTGCAAACAGTGTGGAAAGAGTTTCGCTCGTAAAGAAAACCTTAACATACACATGAGGATTCACACTGGAGAGAAGCCTTACACGTGCCAACAGTGTGGAAAGAGTTTCGCTCGTAAAGGAAACTTTAACACACACATGAGGATTCACACTGGAGAGAAGCCTTACACGTGCCAACAGTGTGGAAAAAGTTTCACTCGTAAAGGATGCCTTAACAGACACATGAGAGTTCACACTGGAGAGAAGCCTTCTACATGCAAACTGTGTGGAAAGAGTTTCACTCAAAAAGTATACCTTAACAGACACATGAGAATACATACTGGAGAGAAACCTTACACATGCAAACAGTGTGGAAAAGGTTTCTGTGGAAAATCAAAACTTAAATACCACATGCGTTTTCACACTTTGGAGAGCTTTTTTACCTGCCAACAGTGTGGAGAAAATTTCACTCGTAAAGAAAGCCTTAACAAACACATGAGAATTCACACTGGAGAGAAGCCTTACATGTGCAAACAGTGTGGAAAGAGTTTTGCTTTTAAAGCAAACCTTAACAGACACTTGAGAGTTCACACTGGAGAGAAGCCTTACACGTGTGACCAGTGTGGAAAGAGTTTCATTCAAAAAGCAAGCCTTGGCAAGCACATGAAGATTCATAATCAAAAGAAGCCTTATTAAGGGTTCCAAATGGAATCCCTATACAGGGTTTCTACAATGCAATTCAAATTCACATTTTAAAGCAATGTGTTTTGTCCATGGTACACTTTACCGTGTCAACTTGAAATATGGACTATGGACAAATGGACTCTTGTCTACGGTGTAAGAACTTCACATTTGAATGTCATGAATTGAAGAGAGATCTCACAGGAAGTACACAGTTTTTTTGGTTGAAGCATAAAAAAGGACACTGTTAGCATTTTAACATCAGTGTGTATGGATTTAATTTGCACACATCAGTTGCTTGCTCATTTCTACTACCAACATTGGCGGTTTTGAGGAAGGCTTTAATAGTCATATTTTGGAACCATTCCTAATGGACTGTATTAGGAATTGTCTTATAGGATTGTCTTGTAGACCTTTTTTCTGAACGCGGAAGTCACGCCTGACTAAATTTTTAGCATTTCCGGTCTTCTATGTCTCATGTCAAAGTAGCGTATAATCTGAGCTGTTAATCTAATGTTAAACCTATAAAAAAAAAATTAAAAAGCACATGGCTCCCTAGCACCATCACTTTGCCATGTCGCAATGACCGTCATTTGTCAGTGCCTCAATTTAGGTTTAAACTTTATTGTAAAACAATCGTTGTTGAAGAATAAAAAACTGTTACAAATTATTGTCCTATTTTTCTTACAAAAAAAGAAACAAGAGTAATAATAATAGTCGGGTATACGTACATACAAAGATACCTCTGAATATACACTGTAAAAATGTTGGCTTGTTTTTTTAACCCAACTGCTGGGTTAAGCCTGTTGGGTCATTTATTTGGGTTGTTTTACTCAGTGTTGGATTGTTTTTGTGTAACCCAACATTGGGTTACTGATTTTATCCAATCAAGTGACAGTTAAGAGAGTAAGCCACTCCCCCTACTCGACGAGCCAAGCGCTACCTTTGCGGCCATTTTGAATCATCTCAGGAACAACCGTCCTTCAGCGACGACAGAAAAGGTATGTTTGTGGGTTTTTAATGTATGAAACTAATACTGTACATCAACAAATGCTAAAATATACCAAATTTGGCGTTTCACATTACATTAACAGTATTAAAAAGTATAATCTACACTCAAAAAAATAATTAGGTCTAAAAATAAACTTTATGTAATTCAATTAAATGCTAATTTTCCATGTATTTGGATTACATAGTTTTAATATAAACATATTAATAAACTTAATGTGATTCATATGCATCAGTGATACGTGAATGAAACAGGTAAGGTTTATGTAATTATTCCCAGTGTTAAACAAGCGCTGCTCAGTGTTCATGTGTTTCCACACTACAGAGTGTTCAAGTAGCATTGACACAGTGTTGGAGTTAATGAGATCATTATGTGATGATTGATCATTAATGATCAACACTTGCTGAATCATCAATGGAAAGAGAAACACAAGAACTACAGCTGACTTCAACCACAGCCTTAGAGGAAATCAACTCAAATAAAACAATACATTAAACCTCTCAAGATCTGATTCAACAACTCCACAAACAGATTGACCAGCTTCACTCATTACTAACCAGATTGACTTCTGTCAGACTTCTAGAGAAGCTCTTATTGAGAACTAACAAACGTGTAGATGTTTTGTTTCATGTGAAATCACCATCAGTGAGAGCAGGGTTTCCTTTGGTTGGGCTCTTGACCCGTCACATGCTGGTGTCAGTGGTGGTAGCTTTAATTGTGTAAATATAAAACACATGAAGATTTGCCACCAAAGTCAAAGAAGAAAAAAAGTTAATCAATCCTCCAGATTCTTTCAAAGTCCTGATTTGATGGGTGTTGTGTTATTGTAACAGTCTCTATAGCTTCACAAGTAACTGTTTTTCATTACTCACGAAGATTAGATACTTTGTATTTCATTTTGTGCTCAAAAAGTTTTCATCTGTATCACCTTCAAATCCAAAAACATCAAGAATCTGTATATGAATCTCAACAATGGTGACGGTCAACAATATGTGTCATGTTGCAATGCATGCTGGGTACAAGTTTGGTAAAAGACCCTCCCATGTATCCCAGCATGCATTGCAACATGAATAAACAATGCAGTGGAATTGTCAGATTATTTTTATTTTATTCTTAATAATTGTTTTTATGCTTCCTTTTTTGTTGAGACTTTTTAATAGCTTGTTTTAAGATGTTCAGAGATGTATCTGAACATTTTGTTGATTATCACCATTGTTGAGATTCATATGCTGATTCATGATGTCTGTGGTCTTTAGAAAGAAACAGATGAAAACTTTTAGCATTCAAAGTATGATAAAATGATTCAGCTAATATGATTTATAAAACACATAAATGTAAAACTGTAAGTAGGCCTAATATTAAAGTAACACAACATCCATCTATGCAACAAATAAACTTCAAAAGAAATTGTCACACTAACAGATCCCCCTATTTTTTTTATACTTTGTTGGCCAAGCTCAAAATGTTTGATTTAAGTATTACAAAAGCTATCAGCACAACATTAAACCTAGCATGTGACAGGTCAAGATCCCAACCAAAGGAAACCCTGCTCTCACTGATGGTGATTTCACATGAAACAAAACATCTACACGTTTGTTAGTTCTCAATAAGAGCTTCTCTAGAAGTCTGACAGAAGTCAATCTGGTTAGTAATGAGTGAAGCTGGTCAATCTGTTTGTGGAGTTGTTGAATCAGATCTTGAGAGGTTTAATGTATTGTTTTATTTGAGTTGATTTCCTCTAAGGCTGTGGTTGAAGTCAGCTGTAGTTCTTGTGTTTCTCTTTCCATTGATGATTCAGCAGGTGTTCATCATTAATGGTCAATCATCACATAATGATCTCATTAACTCCAACACTGTGTCAATGCTACTTGAACACTCTGTAGTGTGGAAACACATGAACACTGAGCAGTGCTTGTTTAACACTGGGAATAATTATATAAACCTTACCTGTTTCATTCACGTATCACTGATGCATATGAATCACATTAAGTTTATTAATATGTTTATATTAAAACTATGTAATCCAAATACATGGAAAATTAGCATTTAATTGAATTACATAAAGTTTATTTTTAGACCGAATTATTTTTTTGAGTGTATCTCGGTTCGTTTTGGTTTGCTAATCGGTAAAGGTATGCCTGTTGTAATTACGTTACAGCCTTTTCCTGTCTAAGTTATATTCAATTTTTAGTGAAAATGTCTTTTTGGTCAACATTTCCTCTGGAATATGTGAATTGGTGAGTCGTGTAGTTAACGTGTCTTTATATATTATATGCAATTAGATGTTTTAGCTGATGTGAGTTAAATGCAGCATGTCTGTTCACTTCAACGTGATTCTTGTGTAAACAAAAGTTTAAACATTGCATTTGCAGGGATTTTGACTTTTTAAAACAACACTGCTTCATCAGTAACTGATCTGACAGGAATATTCAGTGTTTTAATGTGAGTAATGAGTATGTGTCAATATTGCAATGTAAAAGACCGCTTGATCCTGATTACTCGTAGCCTCCGTGTCTATTCACAGAAACTCTAACGTAACTTACTACGCAAAACTCTTATGGTGCGTTCACACCGGAAAAAACATTTGGGAAAAAACATTTGAGTTTATTCGCGTGTGACATTTTCTTCACAACAGACGCAAATTCGCGTCATGGGAGGGGCTTCTGCCACTCGTCAGCGGGAAAGTAGTTGTAAAATAGTTGAATGAGCTCAATTTGCCAGCTTTAGCTTGCTTGTAGTCTCAATATGTATGTATATGTAGGTCAAATTGAGTAAAGAGCGTTTTTTAAAACTAACCAGATTGTCCGACCCCTTCACTCACTTTCTTCCTAGCCAAATCCTTTTTATTCCTGTTTATACAAAAGTCCAAAGATGTATTGTACAGCTCCGAGTAACCACAGACAGCAACAGTGATTTTGTCCTCCATTGTTGTTTCGGGATTTCTGCCTCCGTCACTACTAGAGCAAACTCCTGATTGGTTAATGCGGGTCGGATTTTCGCCAAAGTTCAGATTTTTGAACTCGTGCGAATGGTGTGGCAATCGCTTGAAACGCTCAATACGCGCCGCTGGACGGCTATTCGCGTCTTTGCATTGACTTAACATGTAAATCACTAGCGCTTGCCGCTTCATTCGCGTCCGGTGTGAACGCACCGTTATCCAATCACAGAGCTGTAGGCGTTTACTTCAAAGTCTTCAGTGCAAGACGCCCATTAAAATCGATCGTTTCTGGAGCCTACCTCAAAACCAGGGTATAAAATAACATATAACTTATTGGTTCTTATGATTTTTTTTATGTAAAAACCACACAAATATCATAAGTAGACATCAGACTACAGTATTAATTAAGAATAAACATCAGCTCAGGAGAGCTTTAAATTAATTATTTGTCATGGATTGGATTTTGTTTAATGCTGCATTGTGTGTGTAAAGTGATTTGTATGTTTTTAACGTTCTTCTGTTTTTAACAGGTTGGCACTAACATGGTTGAGTACCTAAAGGAGGCTGATCTCGCAAAACCCTTCCCCTTTGTCCTTGGGCTTGGGGATTGCAGTAACTGCCATCAAGCCTTTGTTGTTGTCGGCAAGCAGGCACTTCAGCGAAACACACTTATCTGTGCTGTGGACACATGCTTTAAACTTTTTTACGTGTTGGACATCATTTTCCGAAGCAGTGCGCACCAGTGTAGGAATTTTTGCAGTCTATTGTCTACAAACTACCAGGAACAGAATCCCCTTCATGTTAAGTGTTACTGGACAACAACTAAAGGGGGTCGCACACCGAACGAGAAGCGCAGCGTCGCGTCGCGTCGCGCCGAGGACAGCTGGAGGCAGGGCTGGACTGGGGTTGAAATTCGGCCCTGGACAAATCCAGCCCATCCGGCCCAAAATTTCCCCCGTGAAAGTTTTGTTGGGTTATAGGGCCTTTGATTGGAGTAAATAAATAAATAAAACAGGAAATAAGCAAATAATGATAGATACTACTGAATTAAAATGCAACAAATTTAATAATGCATTTTTGTCACATAGAAATGCATGCAGTAAAGCATTGATTTTGAGCTAGATTGCAAGAAATTAATTGCTAATAAATTCTGTAATAATAAAAAAATCATTCTGTAATAAAAAATAATTTCCTCACCCTCATGTCGTTCCAAAACCGTATCACTTATTTTCTTCTGTGGAACACAAAAGATATTTTGTAGAATGTAACCAAACATATGTGGTTACCCTTGATTTCTACTCTATAGACAAACATTTCTTGAATTTCTCAAAGTATCTTCCTTTATGTTCCACAGAAGAAAGAAGTTCATACAGGATTGAAATTACATGATGTTGAGTAAATGATGACCTTTTTTATTTTTGGGTGAACTGTTCCTTTAAGAACTTTAATATTTGTAGTAAACATCTAATTTATATAACAGACACTGGTATTTTTCTTTAACCAGGGTCTTGTTGAATTTACATTTTACTCCAATTAAAGTTAATTACAACTAAACATAAAAAGAAAGAAATTATTGCTTAGAATCCAGATATTAACTGACTAGTATTAGCAACGTTCTTTGATATTAGTAAGATGCTGGTCACAAGAAAACATTACCATGGTAATATGTTTTTTTTAATAAACAGTAATAATAAACTATGAAATTTGTAATAATAATAAAAATACGACAGTAATTATATATTGGCATTTTCCAATTGACCTCATCATGCAGTTTCCAAGCCCAGCAGAACCTACAGAACCTTTAATGTTCTCATATCACATGACTCTATAACACAATTCTGTGTTATATCTGAATGGATCAAGCAACTTGCACTGTTTATCACTTTACATTGTGTTGGAAGCGCAGGGCACGTTCGTCAGCGCTACGCGGGCGACTGATCCCGCTGATTCACAATTTTGGGCTATTTGCAGTTTCGAATGTGCTGTAATTTAAAACCGCGCATATATTGGCAGAGGTCTTCCTCGCTTCGGCGATCGGCCCACTACTCCACCGGCCCACCGGGAATGTCCCGGTTCTCCCGATGGCCAGTACATCCCTGGCTGGAGGTATCGCACACCGGACGCGCACATTCTATAAGCGCCAGCTCATTTTTAGGCTAGATTCCCATTCATCAATTAGTAGCATTTTGTATTATTACAAGCAATTTCAACATTCCTTATGCTGTAGCTAGTAATATGATTTGTTTGCTCAATAAAAAACTACATGCTATTTTGTTGTGTAAGGTATACTTATTTCTTTGTAAACTTCAATTATAATCGTATTGTTGTTGAGGCAGTTTATTGGAGTCTTAATTCAACATGAGGGTTTGTATTTAAAATAAAATAATTGTCATTTTGTGGTCAACAGTATTGATATTTTTAAGGACATGAAATGACAATGCCTGTACTGTACATTATTTTATGATTGTACTGTACAATTACATACAGTTGCTCACTATACATTTGACCTCAGATCGTACGTAAACAAAATTGAACATTCTTACCTGAAAAACCGATGACATCGGCAATCTTCCTCCAAGCTGATGAATAGGGGTTATGCGCAACAGGCTTCCGTTTTCTGCTAAACAGGTCTCGTTGCTTCCGGTTCACGCGTTTTGCATATGCCTCTTTAAATATGGACATGATTTACTCAAGATTCCTTCAAAGTAGACACTAAAAATGATCATAACCAATGTCCATCACATATGTGGATTGATATATAAAAGTTTTTAATTTTTATTCTTTTCACTAACATTTATATATATAAATATCGAATGAAACGTCCACAATAAACAGCTGGCTTGTTTAACTGATTACCTTAAAAGTCCGTCGATATCGCCATTATTTATTACGGCTATTAACACGTTCTCCGACAAGCGGAAGCAATGAGACCTGTTTTCCGGGGTTGGTCAGGTGACGTTTGACATATAGCCTATTCCTTATGTTGAATCTATGATTTGTTGCAAATAATTCTGGCTATTTCTATTTCCCTACTTCCTTGATCAGTTTTTCGTCGTCCATCGTGCTCCGCTACACCGTTATTTAAATGACCTGAATGACGGTTGTGACCTTGTAAATCCAATAGATGGCAGTCAAAGACAGTGAATGTAATAATGACAGGCAAATGTTACATAGGACTTTAGATTTTGCGTAGCCTATGTAAAAATGTCTCGAGAAAATAAAATATGAATTAATTATATAGGTTTACATTTTTTTTCAAGCTGTAAACCTAATGTAAGTAGTATTTTGCAGCAGTGGTATCTTGTTTTTTTAATCTAATAGGACGATTTGAGACAAATATGATGTTATTTAATATAAAACTATGCAGATGGCGCTCTGTGGCGCGGCAGAAATTTGAACAGCTTCCTGAGTCATAGCTGGGCGCCGCGGACAGACGCCGAATGGCGCCGCCGGTGTGCGTATGCTCATAGAAAACTATGTGTTCGAATTTTAAAGACGTGGCGCGACGCGACGCGACGCGGCGCTGCGCTTCGCGTTCGGTGTGCGACCCCCTTAACCCTCTCTAAAATGTTGTTTACATGAAGAGGAAAGTTGTCAGATTAATATATACAGGTCCTTTTCCAAAAATTTGCATATTGTGATAAAGTTCATTATTCTCTGTAATGTAGGTAGATAGGAATTTTGGGTTTTCATGAGCTGTATGCTCAAAATCATCCATATTAAAACAATAAAAGGCTTGAACTACTTCAGTTGTGTGTAATGAATCTAAAATATATGAAAGTCTAATGTTTATCAGTACATTACAGAAAATAATGAACTTTATCACAATATGCAAATTTTTGGAAAAGGACCCTACATATAGAACCCTTTCTGAAATGTTGTGACTTGATATTTACATATATTTATGTGCATCTACAATGTGAGTTTATAAAGTTAATATGGGTTTATATGAATTGAAAAGTTGTCAGTTAAATGTATAGAACCCTTTCTAAATGTTGTGACTTTATAGGGGGTTGTTAGAGGAAAGTTGTCAGACTTATATATATAATATGTATATATAAAAATGTATATCTTAAATGTTACGTGAGTTTCAAATTAATATAGGTTTATATGAAGAGGAAATAAGTCAGACTACTTAGATTAGAATCTTTACTCGTGCCACTTTGTTAAACATACTTCTAAAATTTATGAGTTTATAAAGAAGAAAGTTGTCTTACTACACACACACACACACACAAACACATACATGTATATTTTAACATTTATTAATGCAAATTGTACTTTTTATTTTGCATTAAAATAGCCTTTTATAAATTCATTTTGTCTCTTTTTTTGTTGTCTTAAAGGGATAGTTCACCCAAAAATGAAAATTTGATGAATGGTGATGCAATGCATCAGACTTACGTTAATGATTATTTAATTTACATTTATAGAAAGCATAGAAAAACACTTAAAGCAAAATGTATTAAACACGTTTTATTATTAATTAAAAGGAACAATTCTTGAATGAAAAAACTTAATAAAAAATGTAACAATTAATAAGTGATAAAACAATTAATAAAAAATTATTATATATATATATATATATATATTGTGGACTGTGTACTCCTCATACGCGTCAGACAGCAGAACTGTGGCACCTCCGTCTCCCTCCAACACCCCGATGAAGGTGAGCTCCACCTTTACTGGCTCAGCTACAGTCTTCTGAAATATAATAACATAAACGGAAGTCTCAGCAAAGGAATGTCATTACATGAACACTATTAATGTGAGTTGACCACATGATCTAGAAAGAAAAATGATTCTGAAGAATATATTATTTATCTTTGTTAATTTCAACATTAACTAAAACGTTATGAAATGGAAAGTTTTGGAACTGTTGTATTTTGTTAACTAACATTATGTGTAACAGATTGACAAGTTCTGTACTTGGTCAATGCATTGATATTAACTAATAGTGCCTAATTCTAAAGTGTTACCAATATAAGTTATTACCAGTGAATATACACTTGGTACACACTCAGGAGTGTAGGAAGATGCAGAAAGATCAATTAGAGAATAATTAGGTTACATGATGCATAATGTTGTGTACCTCCACAGCTGAATGGTTGGATGAGTTCAGCTTGGGAGAAGGTTTGAGGCACGAAATCTCAATGTGATCTCCCAGGCTGAGCTCCACCAGGGCCCCGTCACGCCACAGGGACACCTCCATCACCACCTGGCCACACCATGGGGACCTCTCCATCAGCCACTCGGGTCATCCTGGGGACCTGCAACTGCATGATCACAAGGGTAGGATTGTTAATGCAATGCAAGTGAATACAGTTACTAGTGCTTAGACATAATCAAAATAACATTGGCTGTGAATCTGATTAAAATGCGTCTTTAAACAAAACATTACCTTAATTCAACCTGTATTAAAACCTTAATCACTTAATCGCACAAAAATGCAATGAAATGATTGCAGAGAATATCTTAATATTAATAAAAAATAACGTATTTGTGGCTATAGAAATACAGTTTGGGAGAGGCACTCTTTAAAAAAAAAAAAGTTGAATTTATAAAATAATGTTGGTAAATTTGCTCACTTTTTTCAATTTCTCCCTTCAGCGAGATGAACTCTCCCCTTGTGAATAGGTCCTGCTCTTCCCCAGACAGCAGGGCAGTTGGTGGATTCAGGAGGTATTTCGCTGACCTTTCTGCCTCCTCTGGCAACTCGAAGGAAGCAGTTTGGAATTTCTTCGAGTTGGGTTTGAGAAATATACACTCCCGTCCAAATTTGTGGGACAGGGTGTAATTTATGATGTACGTAGGCCTGTCACGATAACAAATTTTGCTGGACGATTAATTGTCCAAGAAATTATCGCGATAAACGATAATATCGTCAATCGGAGACCATTTTCCTCTAGAAACATGATAATGGCATAATAATGCACATACACCTTTCAAAATTCAAAAACGTTTATTTTTAGACTATTTAACACTGAAAATGGAAAACATTTTAAATATCCACAATAACAATGAACAAAACAACCAAAAACAATAAGAGCAATGGACTCTCAGTTCTGTCAACAAAAAAAATGCACATGAATAAATACCAAAAACAATAAATAAAATGGATGTAAACAAAATTGCACTTCAAAAAATATTAAACAATAGGCTCAAAATGCATTCCATAACAGGCAAAACCTTTGTAAACAAACAAAAAGCCTCAAGCCATATGCAAAAAACTTTTGAAAAATAATTCCTTCAGCAAAAAAATTGAAATGCAGTCTATGTACACCAATGATGAGAGAGAGAGAGAGTGATTTTATGGCAGATTCCCTGCAAGAAATACCAACATGTTGACTTTGTGTGGCTTAAGGCAGGATCTCTCAGGAGTAGGCTTGCCACGATAGACGGTGTTACCGGTTTTCAGACGCAACACCGGTGACATCACTTTTCCACCGTGACACCGTCTCCACTTTTTTTTTTTTAAGTATTTGTTTTTTATTAAATATTTATTTGAATTGAATGGAAAATATCATTCTAAATAATTTACTTAAGACGAGAGCATGCAATATAATTAAAAATTGAACATAGCTACAATGCGTCATATTTCATTTATCACGTGAGGAGTTCGCGTTTACATATAATAAACAGCGTAAAAGTTAAGCATGTTTGGCCGAGCACGGGGCACTCCCCCTGCCCAGGGAGAGGGATGCTGAAAACAAGAGATGATGAAGGTAAGACTGCTTGGCTATTTAGAGGGATTTCTTGTAATGCTTGGATACGGAGTGTGATTGCTGATGGTGAATTGACCGTGTTATTTATCTGTGCGAGGAGTCGAATTTACAGAAAGAGAATGGCGGACGATTTAGTGTCCAAAAGCACCTGTTTGGCAATATTTTGGGTTCAAAGTTTTTTTTTTTTTTTTTTTTTGTAGTTTCGTTGTCGTCCATTAAAACAATTGACGCCGAATTGCCAATTCACGCAAAAATGAAAGTGAAAGTATAATACGCACGCATTTATAAGCTATTTAAAAGCAGAAAAAAGAGCAAACCCCCAACCCCACGGTGATACCGGTATTACCGGTGTTGTCACGTGCCGATTAACCGGTGGGGAAATTTCCTCATCGTCACAACCCTACTCAGGAGTAGCAATGTTGCCAGCTGTGCTAAACATTCAGTCGATACTGTTTTACAACAAATGTGACATACCGGCTCGCTCAGGTTAAGTGGTTCACCACGGTCATTCGGTTTGAATTCGAAGTGCTCCCACACGGCAGCTGTCGCGCTTGGCTTTGAAAGCAATTCCATGTCACAACCAAAGACTGGTCACAACTTGCGTCTCGTCTTTTTGCTCTTCTCTGCAGTCGCCTCAAGCACTCCCGCCTTCCCACGCAAAGTCCATGTGACTGACAAGCACCGCCTCCCCACACAAAAGAATGCAACTAACAAGAGGGTTTGCTTCTCCTACGCTAAGGAAACGCGAGTTGTCATTCAGTCGCGGAAAACAAACAAGTATGCAAATGAAATTATCGCGGCCGGAAAAATTATCGAGGTCATTTTTTTTTATCGTGCGATTAATCGATTTATCGACTATCGCGACAGGCCTAGATGTACGCCCTCCCGGTCCCAAACAGTGAGATTTTCCTCATCCACAGGAGCAACAAATGCCCTCACGCCATCGCTGAGGGCACTTATTGTAGTGGTTTTGTATGACGCTATTTTAATTTCATTTTTGGACACCTCGTATGACTTAGCCTGACGGTTTGTCCGATTGTCCACACAGGTGATCCGGGTGGGTGTAGGCCTGCTGTATGGTGAACTTGCCTGTGATATTGCTCTTTTAGTCAGGCAGCACACCAGCAGGGAGAGAGTATGAACTCGCAGAAACAATTCTTCTTAGAAGTCGGCTCGAGCATGTAGAGGCTCTGAAAGCGAAAATCTGACTGACTGGCTGCATGCCGCCCTCTTATATACCCGTATGTACTCGGGAGTGGCTTGGCATGCAAATGCTACTCGCCAATTTTCATTGGCCTTTTGAATAAGGCTCAGAGATGATTGGTCTCTCAGGCGATTCCCAATGTAACGTCTCCGTTCCCTCCTTCAGGGAACGAGGGTTACCTTCGTAACCTAGACGTTCCCTGACCTGAACCTTGTAGAAAATGAGCGGGGTGAACTGAGGAGGAGAAGCACCAACATAGAGCTGGAAATCTGAAG
The DNA here is from genome assembly GCF_049309525.1 of Garra rufa. Classification (NCBI taxonomy): domain Eukaryota; kingdom Metazoa; phylum Chordata; class Actinopteri; order Cypriniformes; family Cyprinidae; genus Garra; species Garra rufa. Next base: position 98,794,571 of record NC_133361.1, read on the forward strand.
GCTCTGGAGAGATTCTATGTGAAGGAATAGCCTCTGATCTCTGATCTCAGAGCTGTCATCGTGGCAAATGGAGGCTGCTAAATCAATGAATATGAGGGTGTAATTAATTGTGGCCAATATGAGGAAATTAGAGGGAAAAACTCAATGAGATTTCTCTCCTATTTTTAATTGTTTTTCTACAATGAAAGGTTACATTTTTGTACATTTTTAAAATAAAAGATCAAAAGGATTAATGATACAGATTTATTTTCACAGCCTACTTCTACCATATTCACCAAGGGTATGAATAATTGAGCACAACTGTATATTAAATGCATGCAGCTCTAAAGTGACAGTAGACCAATATAACTAACTTTAATGTTAATTAAACAACAAAACACAAAGAAAAATCACACACTGCTCTTGATTGAAGAATGTTAATACATGCTTTATTAAGAACCAGTTGATAATTTATAGTTATGTTTATATTGTGTTTTATTTTTATACTCATTCAATTTCTTCAATGTTACTGCTAAACACACCTCCTGTACCTGAAAAATAAAGCACTATTTGTTTTATTTGTATATTATGTGTATTTGTATGTTTCTTTGTAAAAAGAGTTAGCAATATAACAAAATAAACTAAATGCACAGTTTAGGGGACTCTAGGGCAAATACTGAGGCTTGTATATATTTATTTATTTATTTTTTGTATTTTTATTTGTAACTTATGAGTGTGAATAATGACACAGTGGCTTATTCTCTTCAGATTATCCAAATATTGCATTGTAATTTCTAGTGGTGGGAAAAATAGTTGTCACGTATCTGGTCTATCCTGTCATCATGAACTCTTGCACCTCACTTCATGGACTTCATTCCCCACAAGCCACTGCACTAATCACTGCATTCACCTGCTCTCACTTTACTGATTACCGCTCACAGCTGCACCTCATCACACTGACTGCATTTAAGCTTCTCACACACACAGCCACTCTGCGAAGTGTTATTGTTCCGTATGGTCTGTATTTCCGCGCGTTTCTTCCCGAGTTTGTTTTCCCTGTGTTTTGATTCCTGGACTCCCTCACGTGTTTGATTCTTGCTACCAGCCCCGACCTTTCTGCCTGTTTTTTGACGACGATTTCTGCCTGCCCCTTTGTGTTTGTTTTGTGTTACCTAATAAATGCTGCAAATGGATCCGCACGTCTCTGACTAACTATACTGTGATATATTACTATTGTGAAATAATATGGTCATATCGTGCACCCATGCTAGTTTTAAGATCAAACTCATAAAATGTGACAGAACTTCAAAATGAGTAACCTAAGAACACTGTTATGTGAACTCATCTGACAGAGAGAGGACCTGAAAGCATGATCATTGGACTCCATGGAGAAGAATACTAGATGTAAACCAGGATTTTGGATCAGCTGTGCAGATTTGTATGGAGCTGGTGAGTACACTTTTGCAAGCCCATGTCTGTCAGTAAGTAGATAATGTCAAACAAATTAATTTTAATTTAATTGATTGCTTGTGTGTGTGTTTCCCCTTATGATCCAGAAGTTTTGGGAATGAAAATCTTCTAATCTTCAGAGGAAGTAAGTATTCATTTTACATTAAGACACACTAACATAAATTTATTTTTAAAGGAAAGTTCGTAGTATTTTTCTTCAGTTTTTGTTTTAAATTTGTTTTTGTTTTGTTTTTTACCCCCAGCTGATTCAGCTGATTCCTGGCCATTTGGAGGATGACTGCTCTTTATCTGGTGTGTCTGTCACTTCTGGTGCAGAGTCATGGACCTTTTGTTGTATGTTTTGGTTTCACTTATTCTCACACTACATTAATTATCAGAGCTACAGTGGTGCCCAAAATTATTAGAACACTAGTATTTAAACTACATTAACTAATGGTTTAAACTTATTTCATTTGCTATAGTGTGTCAGTATGAAATATCAGTTTACATTTCCAAGCGTTCATTTTGCCATTAATTATAATAATCAGTGACACAATAAGTATGAAAACAAACAGCGCTTCACACAGAGGTCTAATCTCATCATTTAAATCCAGAAGAACTGTGGCAACATCTCCAAGATGCTTAAAGAAACCTACCAGCAAAGCAGTACTGTTAAAAGTTTTAAGCACTTGTGTACAAATTCTGTAAAATGAGAATGTTGATAAAAATGTCATAAATGTTTTCTTTATCAATTAACTTCTTTTAACTAAATTAAATCAACATTTGGTGTGACCATCATCTTGTGTTTAAAGCAGCTTTTGCACTTGGTGTTTTTCAGGATAGTTTTTCAGGTTTGCAGGTGGGTCTCTTGAAGCATCTTGGAGACGTTGCCACAGTTCTTCTAGATTTAATCTGTCTCAGTTTGTTCTGTTTCTTCATGCCATTCTGTGCAGAATGGATGATGATAAGATCAGATCTCTGGAGCACTGGCTGTTGTCAAACAAAAATCTTACTGGATTATTACATTTAATGGCAAAATTAATGTTTAGAAATATAAAATAAATTACCCATTGAAACACTACAGCAAAAGATAGACATGACTGAATTAAAATCATTTTTAGCTGGTAAAAACACTAGTGTTCTAATAATTTTGGACACCACTGTATTTGGAGCCCATGGGAGTCAGTAGAATATTGTGGATTAAAATAAAATGATGTGGATGAAATAGAAATAGTTAAATTTCACCTCGGAGCTCTGAATAACTGGTAATGAAAAATTCAATAATCTAAATTTACATCTGAAACTAATAAAATTGTTAATCTTGACAATTTTGTAGATGTATTGGTTTTGTATTTATTCAGTTTTAAAGGACTAGTTCAATTCTGACACAAATATTTCCTGCTGATAATTTACTCAACCCTGTGTCATTCAAGATGCTTGTGTCTGTCTCTTTTTCTGTCAAAAAGGTTTTTGAGGAAAACATTCCAGGATTTTTCTTCATATTTAAATGGGAGCCAAGGGGTTGAAGGTCCAAATTTAATTGTCAATGCAGCTTCAAAGGGCTCTACATCATCCCACCCAAGGAATAAGGTTCACTGGGAACTTGTAAAGCCCTTTGAAAGCTGTATTGAAATTTTGAAACCTTTATCCTTGACCTTAATCCCACTGAAGTCCACTATATGGAGAAAAATCCTGAAATCTACTCCTCAAAAACTTTACTTTCTTTTTGACTTAAAGAAAGAAAGATATGAACATCTTGGATTACATGGGGGTGAGTGAATTATCAGGAAATATTTTCTAATAGTTTTAAGGTAAACATATATTTAATTAAATGTTTTAATGAAACTGTCCCGTGTTCTTTTAATTTAATTGTGCTGTATTTCTTAAAAAAATAGCTGAAAAGTAAAATGTAAATTTTATATGGCATTTGCACAGACTTTGTATTGCAGACTGTTTTTTGTCTTTTAAATAAAAATGTTAATTGTCCACCTTGAGCATGCTTTGACACTTTATTGAAGGTTTTTTATTGTAATTATTTGGGGGGGGGGTGCTGCCGGGGCGTCCGGGTGTGTGGCTAGGGCGAGGGGGCGGATTCCGGCACATCCCGGGGGGGCGTCTGGGGCGGCCTGGACCTCCTGGGCGTTGGCTGGCCCCCATGTGGATCCCGGGTGCAAACCCACTTTAAACCCCTTTGGGCAGGTGGGGACCAAATGGGTCTGTCATGAATTGCCCAATTAAGACCCACATAAGACCCTTACAGATCCCACTTAAAACCTACCTGGGCATCCACGGCGTGCCCCCATGTGGATCTTGGGTGCAAGCCCACTTTAAACCCCTACAGACTGGTGGGCCCCAAATGGGTCTGACATGTATTGCCCGGTTAAGACCCACATAAGACCCTTACAGATCCCACTTAAAACCCATCTGGGCATCCACGGCTGGCCCCCATGTGGATTCCGGGTGCAAGCCCACTTTAAACCCCTACAAACTGGTGGGCCCCAAATGGGTCTGACATGTATTGCCCAGTTAAGACCCACATAAGACCCTTACAGATCCCACTTAAAACCCATCTGGGCATCCACGGCTGGCCCCCATGTGGATCCCGGGTGCAAGCCCACTTTAAACCCCTACAGACTGGTGGGCCCCAAATGGGTCTGACATGTATTGCCCAGTTAAGACCCACATAAGACCCTTACAGATCCCACTTAAAACCCATCTGGGCATCCACGGCTGGCCCCCATGTGGATCCCGGGTGCAAGCCCACTTTAAACCCCTACAGACTGGTGGGCCCCAAATGGGTCTGACATGTATTGCCCAGTTAAGATCCACATAAGACCCTTACAGATCCCACTTAAAACCCATCTGGGCATCCACGGCTGGCCCCCATGTGGATCCCGGGTGCAAACCCACTCTTTGGGCAGGTGGGGCCCAAATGGGTTTGGCATGAATTGCCCAATTAAGACCCATGCAGTACCCTTACAGGTCCCACTTAGTAAGTCTGGGCTTCCACGGCTGGCCCCAATGTAAATCCCGGGTGCAAGCCCATAATGGGGCCCACATTTGCCGCCCATGAAACCCTCATCTGGGCCCCACATGTCATTGCTGGCTGGGCAGAGCCTCCGCTGGTTCAGCCCAGTCTTCCAGAGCCTCCGCTGTTTCAGCCCGGCCTTCCAGAGCCTCCGCTGTTTCAGCCCGGCCTTCCAGAACCTCCGCTGGTTCCGCCCAGCCTTCCAGAGCCTCCGCTGGTTCCATCCAGTCGTCCTGAGATTCCTGTCTGCCCGGTTCTGGTCACGGAGCTCATGCATGGACTGTTCCCACCCACCCTCCCTGCTGCTCCAGTCCCGCCACCTCTGTCTCCTGACAGTCCCTCTGCTCACCCACATCCCACCTTCGGTGCAGAGGACTTGCCATGGGACTGCCAGTCTCCATCGGTGTCCAGACTGAAGGATCCCTCACCATCACCTCCAGTCTCAGAGTCCTGGACTCCACCTCGGCCCTCTGACCCTGCGACTCCACCCCGGCTCTGTGCTCCCTCGTCTCCGTTGTCGGCCGTCGGCCCACCAGCTCCATAGTCTCTCCGGCTCCGCCCCGGTCAGTCGTCGCCCCACCTTCGCCTCTGGACTCTACTCCTCCGGCTGCGCCTCGTCACTCCGTCCTGCCGGCTCTGTGGACCTCCTCCCTCCCGTGGGCACAGCCTCGATCCTCTGTCACTCCGGCTCCGCTGCATACCTCCGGACCTCCACCTCCGCCGGGGTCGCCAGAGCCTTGGGTTCCGCCTTGGTCCTCCGGATCCTCTGTGTCGCCCAGGACCATCGACTCTCCAGTTTCGCCTCGGGCTCCACCGGCTCCACCTCCGTCGGTCGGCCCCAGGCAGGAGCCAACCCTTCCTCCACCATGGCTTGTCCCTCCGTCGGCTCCGCCTCAGTTCGTGGTTCCAGTACCCCTACATGGACCTGGCCCTCCATCCCTCCCCCTGTTCCACCTCCGCTCCACCACCCTCCAGGTTGTATTAGGTGGTTAGAGCGTCTGGAAGCCGCTCCTTGGGGAGGGGCTCTGTCACGTATCTGGTCTATCCTGTCATCATGAACTCTTGCACCACACTTCATGGACTTCATTCCCCACAAGCCACTGCACTAATCACTGCATTCACCTGCTCTCACTTTACTGATTACCGCTCACAGCTGCACCTCATCACACTGACTGCATTTAAGCTTCTCACACACACAGCCACTCTGCGCAGTCTTATTGTTCCGTATGGTCTGTATTTCCGAGCGTTTCTTCCCGAGTTTGTTTTTCCCTGTGTTTTGATTCCTGGACTCCCTCCCGTGTTTGATTCTTGCTGCCAGCCCCAACCTTTCTGCCTGTTTTTTGACAACGATTTCTGCCTGCCCCTTTGTGTTTGTTTTGTGTTACCTAATAAATGCTGCAAATGGATCGGCACGTCTCTGATCCTCCTCGTGACATTATTTTTAAATTCTGTAGGAAAGTTAGTAAAGAATTAAATTATCTGTTGCTTATAGGGATACTTAAACCAAAAATGAAAATTGTCACCATTTACTTTCCCTCATTTCTTTCCAAACCCATAAGACATTGGTTAATAGATGAGAAATTAATGGTAAAGAAAACAACTACTGTGAAGCACACAGAATTATATTTTTATTGTTAACAAACAGTTAATATTCTTTACAACAAACAATATACAAACTAAACAAGAACAGACAAAAGCAGAGCTTTACACATTCATCAACAACATCAACTGTTAAACACAAACTAAACAGGTAGCAAGATGCAGACATAGCTATTTACATTTTAGTCCTTGAATTTCTAAAACACAGCGGTTAATATATTTTAGGATCAGCCTCATGGGCAGCCTTGAGATCAGGTTTTCCACATTACCAACATAGAGATATTGCAGAATGACCACAGAGTCACTGGCCAAGAAGGGGCATGTGTCATGGATATCCGAGACACTGATTATTTGTTTTTCGGTTTCTTGGACCCTCCCTTCAGCAATCTTTAAGTTTTACAGAGAAAAAAAGGAAATATACAAATATAAAATAGTATAATATAAAGTTATACTGTATCCCAATTCACCTACTTATACTATGCCCTAAAAGTATGTACTCTTTTTGTGAACAAAAAGTACATGCTTTAGAGTGTGTAGCAGAAGATTAGGCAAGTTTTGGGACATACTACTTTGTCATAAATGCCTCTTTAATGGACTACTCTGCCACTTTGTTACTGTTTAAACTGCCATTTATATGTAATCCAGTGATATTTTTGTCTGACAACAGTCTCATCATCATCCATTCTGTCTGAATGACATGATGAAACAACAAACTGAGACGGACTATAATAGGTCTAGCCCAGCTTAGGGATTTTGGAGACTAGCTAAAACCAGGTGTTTCCAGCTTAAACCAGCTAAAACCAGACAACCAGCCTTTCAGCAGGGACACTGAGTCAATCACATTTACACATTGCCTCCGAAACGTTCATCTGTCATAAATTTTTTTAAATCAGGTTCAATTATCTGAATTTTAGCATCCATAGGAACTATTTTGATAGGAAAGTGTGACGAATACGAAAAAACACATACGAAAATTTCTAACTCAGTGTGCAATGTCCTCAAATCCAGAAGAACTGTGGCAACATCTCCAAGATGCTTCAAGAGACCTACTACCAAAGCTACCTGAAAAACTATGCGCAGGTGCACCTAGGACAGAAGCTGCTTTAAATGCAAAGGATGTTCACACCAAGTTCAGTTAATAGAAGTGACATTGTTTTTGACAGTGTCCTCATTTTACAGCATTTTTTCACAAGTGAAAAAACAGTACTTTGCAGGTAGGTCTCTTGAAGCATCTTGGAGACATTGCCATGGTTCTAATGGATTCAGTCGGTCTCAGTTTGTTCTGTTTCTTCCTGTCATTTCAGACAGACCAGATGATGATTAGATCACATCTCTGACTGTGTGGAGCTCTGGCTGTTGGCAGACTCCTGGTGCAAACAAAAATCTGACTGGATTATTACAATTAATAGCAAAAGGAATGTTTGGAAATGTAAACTGATATTTCCAACTCACCATTGTTCAGCTGGTGAAAATACTAGAGGTCTAATAATGTGTCGACAACTCTGTTACATTCTTGTTTATTGACCTGTTGTTTTACAACAAAGATGGGAACATCAGATTATATTTGTGTTATATTCTGAACAGCTGCACTGTTGATGTGATATTTATTAACAGATATTTGGAGTAACAGCTCCAAAATGCATGTTTTATGGCACAGCAAAATATATTCGTTGTGCATTATGTACCTTCACAGTGGTGTACATCGAGGAGTGACATTTTCCTCAGCCGTCGTTGAGGATGCAGGAATGAAGATAGGTAATGATCACCTCGTCTTCTACATACAGGTCTGTTAGCGCCTCGTCCCTCCACAATGAAATGTCAAAAACATTTTGACCACAGATCATGTTTAGATCCAGGATGAGAACTTGAGTGTGTGTCATCCTCATCACACGCATCTGGAAATTTGAATTCAAGTGAGTGTATCATTTCTCACATTTATTCTGAATTATCCAAAAATCTAAATCTTTACAAATAGTGTTGAAGATGCCCTGCTGGAAAAAAAAAAACTGCTAAAAACAGCCGAGACTGGTTGGCTAAGACCAGCCTGACCAGCCTGGCCAGGATGGGAAAGTGGCCAAAACCCCTCTAAAACCAGCCTGGTTGATCAGCTAAAACCAGCTAATCACCCTAGGCTGGTTTTAGCTGTTTTTTTTTCATCAGGATTTGCCTTTTCCATCATTCACTTTACTATGTTAAATGTAAAATATGTAATGTGTCTTTACATCTTAGTCTTTCACAATCACTTGAGCATATTATTATTTGTAAATCGTGCATTTCTACAAACCCCATAACACCATTAAATAGGAGTAGATTCAAAGTAATAATAACAAAAATAGGTAGCAATAATAATATGATATTATAGTGTTTTTGGTTTTGGTTTGATCTTATCTTTATTACAGTCTGAGTTATTCTGAGTTTTCACTCTCAAGCATCAATCTTGACACAACAATGTAATTTAAGCTAGCAGTTATTTTTTAGCTAATTATTCTACGCAAGTTGAAACTGGTAGAGGTAACACTATTTAACTATATAGTAACTACTGGTAAGTTACTTAAAGCTAGGCTCTTGATAGAATGAATTTAATACTGAAAAATGTACCAGATCGAAGAAAACGGATAGACATTTTTACTCACTTTTTTGATCTGCTCTTAGAGGATGAGGGTAGCCTGTCAAACTTGCTGAAGGTGGACACAGAGCAGCTCATGCAGCATTATGTGCCACTTCACTGATGTCCTGTGGCACAGTTTTGAATTTTAGCATTCCAGGTCCGACAAACAAATACATTTGTCCATATTTGTGTAGTTATGGAAGATGTAACTCACCCCTTCCTCAAATTCAGGGCTGAGGCCTTCTTTTTTTATTATGGTAAACTCTTGCACTATCCCTTAGTGAACTAAACATTTCAGTTTTCACTTTGGCAACATCTATTTTTTTCCTTTCGTTGTGTAGGTCAGTCCTCGAAGGTTGAGTTTGGTGTCCACACACTTGCACCTTAAAAATGTTGGAGAAGTTGAAGTTGCCATTCTGTGGAATAGAAAAAGATACTTGTAAAAATAGTTTGAACAAAAAAATGTAAAAAAATTTTTTTAAAGTTCTTTATGCTCGTCAAGGTTGCATTTATTTGATCGAAAATACAGCAAAAAACTAATATTATGAAATCTTATTACAACCTAATATTTTCTAATGGTTTCTATTTTAACGAACACATTTTTTAATGGTAGTGTATATTGTTTCAAAGGATTTTGAATGGTAGTGAAAATTGCCTTTTTATAAATTGTAATAATATTACACATTAATACTGTTTTTTTTTCTTCTAATAATACTAATGTAATAATAGACGGTGGGCCGAGGGTCCGTATCTGCTTTACTTTTCGAAATGGATGATCCCCATGGAGGGAGAACCTGGATTTGTAAAGTGGGGACGGTTGTTTTATTCTCAACGATATGAAAAGTGTTGCCACTCCCATTTATTGCACATTTTCCACAAATCATAATGCGCGACCCGTAAATATGCAGGCAAACGCAGTTGCCTACTATATCAGTTGAGCCAATAGCGCGGCAAGATATTGACACGGGATTATTATTAACCAATCAGATGTAGTTTATTTAGAACAGCTGTTACACGGATGATTTAGCTGTCAGACACGAGAAGCAGCAGCTGGGCATTGATCATCGTCAAGGACATTCTTTGTGTGATTGCAAGTATTCATTTAATTAGAATATGATATCTATATAAAATGTTTGTTTTGTACACCTGTAAGCAGGTGTGGGGCCCGCTTGGACGTGTAGAGATCACATGCGTAAGATCTCAGAGCTCGTGTTTTAACTGGAGTTACCTCACCATCCTCTGCCTCTACCACTAAAAGTGCAAAACAATAGATTTAGGTTCTTCACCCTTCCTCGCATCACTGATTAAAGAAAAAAATCCTTCCTTCATATCTTTCTTTTTTCTATCTATCCTTCTTTCTAACCTTTCTATATTTCTATCTAACCTTTATTTTTTCTTTATCTATTCTTTCTTTCGACCTATCTATCGAACTGTATTGCCTTAACTTTCGGGCTAGGCCAAATTTTGTGTAGTTTTTTGTACTAATCTTATATTGTTACTGCAACTACACTGCACATATCTGTATATGAAGAGTTTGGTTGCAAAACGCGATAAACGCCATTTTTTGACATTTGGATTTTATTATTGGAAATCACTGTTCAGATGTACCTTAATCTATGTGTGAATTGCTGCCATTAATAAAATTTAAGAATGTACATTTTAGGCCTACTACAAAATGTATTTTTTTCACAAAACGCGATATCCGCCAGACCAGTTTCTTTACAAAGTGCGATATGACCGTACGTGCCCGAGCTCAGCATCCCCTGGGAAGAAAGTCACCGCCGGTGAAGTGCTCCGAGTTTGCTTATAGATTTAACGATAATATCAAAACAAAAAACATGTATTTTTAAAAAGAGGATTCAATAGGCTAACTAAAAAACGTTTACCATTTAATTGTTAATACTGTAGGCGAGCTGTCAGTCACGTACGTAGGTTAAACAGCTGTCAGTCAGAGAATCAAAGCTTCAGAGTCAAGCTAATGTCATGGATTTCGATGACGGATTGGAGTCGGTCATTCCAGCTGCTGTTGGGAGAAAGAGGAAGGCATCTAAAGAAAATCATCAAAGGGAGAAGACCAAACGGGCAAGGCATTCGGGGGAGGGAAAACATCCGAAAATGTATTGTGGTCATCGCGCGAGTAATGCTGGTCTGTGTCATGCCGACAAACTGTCATATGAAGATATAGCCTTCAACTTCACAAAAATGTATAAAAACGCTACAAAAGTGGACCAGGATAAAATACTCCTCCGTCTCTCAACAATAAACAAATGCAGCAGGGAACGAGTCTCCGCTGATTTCAAGAAGGCAAGGGAGGTCCTGCGCTCCTCCCCATTACATGATGTCTGCAAGGCTACATTTCTAAGTTTATTTTTAAAATAATAATAATAATAATTATTATTATTATTATTATTATTACAGTGAAATAATACATTAAATATGACGGGGCGAGGCGAGCTTGTGTCGCGGACTCGGTGCAACAGAGACAAGAACTGTGATACCGCGTCTCCGCCCGCTCTGATCATACAGGTTTGGTTTTCGAAAATACACACACACACACACACACACACACACACACACACTGGTTTACATGTTTTATGGGGACATTCCATAGGCGTAATGGTTTTTATACTGTACAAACCGTATTTTCTATCGCCCTAACCCTACCCTACACCTAAACCTAGCCCTCACAGGAGATTGTGCAAACTTTTACTTCCTCAAAAAAACTCATTGTGCATGATTTATAAGCCTGTTTCCTCATGGGGACCTGAGAAATGTCCCCACAAGGTCAAAATCTACTGGTATTCCTATCCTTATGGGGACATTTGGTCCCCACAACGTGATGAATACCAGGTACACACACACACACACACACACACACACACACACACACACACACACACAAAAATGGTTCACTAGCTTTTCTTAATGGTATTACAGTAGAATATAGCCTAAGGTGGATATATAGCGTTTTGCAAAAAAAAAAGTTATGTTGTGTATGTTCTGGCCAAAACTAACTCAGAATCTTATTATTATTAATCAAATTGTGTATATACTATTCCATATATTATATATTTATGATGTTTTTGTTTTTTTTACCAATTTAAAATGTTTGAAAATGATAAGATAAGTATGTTGCATTTTGGCATGGTTTTTGACTTATTTATGAACTATTTATCTACATACAATTAAATAAAAAATATCCTGGATTTGAAGAATATTGTGTCTCTGGCCTTCACTGAGCTCAAGTAATAGTTTTATGTACAAAAATTGTAAATTAACTTGACTGTTGATGTCTTAAATAATAATGTCAAATAACCAACATTTCTCAAAATGGATATATCTCGTTTTGCAACGAAACTCTTCATATGTTGTTCATCTATTCTGCTCTTATATATAATATATTTAATTTATAGTTTGTAAACCATACTATCTCATCTGTATACTACTGTCCATACTGCACTGTACAGTACAGGTCTAATTATATAAATCTTTACTATCACTTTTTATCAATTTAACACATCCTTGCTGAATAAAAGTATTGATTTTATAGCAGCAGAACTGTTTCCAACTGTCACAAGGACGGTCTGAGATGAGCGGATCCATTCGCAGCATTTTATTGGAACAGACAAACACACAGGGGCAGGCAGAAATCGTAGTCAAAACACAGGCAGAAAGGTCGGGGCTGGCAGCGAGAATCAAACACGGGAGGGAGTCCAGGAATCAAACACGGGAAAACAAACACGGGAAGAAACGCTCAGAAACGCAGCCGGGGCAATACAAGACTTCGCGAAGAAGCTGAGTGTAAGAGTGGGTTAAATGAAGTCCTAGAAATGAGGTGCAGGTGTGAGCTGTGATCAGTGCAGTGAGAAACAAGCAGCAGGTGAATGCAGTGATTAGTGCAGTGGCTTGTGGGGAATGAAGTCCATGATGTGTGGTGCAAGAGTTACTGATAACGGAGGTTCAATCGTGACAGAGCCCCCCACCTAAGAGCGGCTTCCAAACGCTCCAAATACTTGTGACAGTTCGAGAGAGTGATGGAGTGGGCCTGGCACAAAGGCATGAATGGAGGCCCCGGTCCATGTGCAGAACCAGGAGACTGAGGTGGAGCCGACGGAGGGAGAAGTCATGGTGGAGGAAGGGTGGGCTCCTCCATGGGGCCGACCGACGGATGTGGAGCCGGCGGAGCCCGAGGCGGAACCGGAGAGTCGATGGTCATGGGTGACACTGAGGATCCGGAGGGCCAAGGCGGAACCCAAGGCTCTGGCGACCAAGGCGGAGATGGAGGTCCGGAGGTACGCGGCGGAGCCGGAGCGACAGAGGACCGAGGCTGTGCCCGCGGGAGGGAGGAGGTCCACAGAGCCGGTAGGACGGAGTGACGATACGCAGCCGGAGGAGTAGAGTCCAGAGGCGAAGGTGGGGCGACGACTGACCAGGGCGGAGCCGGAGGGACGATGGAGCCCGGTAGAGCTGGTGGACCGACGGCGGAGACGAGGGAGCAGAGACCCGGGGTGGAGCCGCAGGGTCGGAGGGCCGAGGCGGAGTCCAGGACTCTGAGGCTGGAGGCGATGGTGAGGGATCCTCCAGCCAGGGCACCGATGGAGACTGGCAGTCCCACGGCAAGTCCTCTGCACCGGAGGTGGGTTGAAGGTGAGCAGAGGGACTGTCAGGAGACAAAGGTGGTAGGACTGGGGCAGTAGGGAGGGTGGGTGAGAAACTCGACAGTCCATACATGGCTTCCGTGGCCAGAACAGGGAAAATATACTGATAACGGAGGCTCAATCGTGACACCAACTTTGATAATGAATCATATTAGAATGATTTCTAAATGATCATGTGATAATGATCCTAAAAATTCAGCTTTAAATCACAGAAATAATTTAAAGTATAATAAATTGAAAATCAATTATTTTAAATTGTAATAATATATAACAATGTTAAATTTTTTTCTTTTTTCTTTTATCAAATAAATTAAAAATACAAATAAATTAAAAAAACATTAAAAATTAGGGATGCACCGAATAATCGGCCACCGAAAATATTCGAAAGACTTTTATCACCGAAACAACACGGCCGAAACAGTATGTTGACGCAAACAGAAACCGCGGCCTGCACGTGCATATCTGAAGCAACACGTCTGCGGTGTGGACATATTTCAGTAACTCTGAGAGAACTTGTAATGCCGAAATTTCAAGAGGGGGTGTGTCTGCAGTCGTGCGTGCAGCCAGTGATGAGAACAGAGATCGTCGCATTGCACGCAGACAGATGTAGCTTTCAGTGAGTGAAAAACAATGGCTTTATGTTGGTGTTATATCGCAATATTTTAAAGATATGTCTTTTCTATATACTGCATTTTAATAAATATTTATGTTTTAAACCATGGAGATGAGCCAATGGATATCACACAAGCAATGTGAAAACTGCAATATGTGAAAGTGAAAGTAAAACTGACAGTTCTTTCAGCATCTAATGTGCTTTCTCTCAGATACAATGAGAGACGATTATACTTCATATGCTGATATTAAAGCCCCATAATCTTTTTCTTGTGCCCCGAACATGGTGGGGAAAAAATTAAAAGAAACATATTTTGTGTAAGGTTTGTTTTTGAAAGTCGGTTGTTGAAATGAAGCTCTTAATTTTCATTGATGACTGCAGTGTTATTGGGGGTTAAGAAAGTCTTAATTATGATTTCAGGTGGTCTTAAATGTGGCGACTGAAAGACAAGAATTGCGATGTAACTTCAAAAGGCTATTCATTAAATAAATATGAGCGCTGCACTTTCCGTCATTTGCTGCACTGCTTGGTGTACCATTCTGACAGCGCCTCCGGCTGGAAGAGAAACACTTAGAATCACTACACTTAACCAAAAAATGGATAAAGGCCGAAGGAAACGAATTTTAGAAGACCCTTTTTTTTTTATGATTCATACTTTTTATTTTCTTCAATGGACAAACAATATATTCAATTTACAGATAATTAAATGTTTTATAAACCCCTCCCCCTAGCCCACCCAAACAACGTGTCAGGTACAATTATTTGTAAATTGCTATCATATATCTACTAAACACAAAAAATAATACAATCATCTTAAAATGGAAAAAAAGGAAAAGAAAACAAAAAATATAACAAGTTAAATAATTTACATTCTTTCAATGTGTCTCACCACAAGGACTTTAGAGTTCCTCAAGAAATGCCAAATATCTACCCCACCTTCTCTCGTAAACTTCTATTTTTTCAAGTAATCTATATGACATTTTTTCATATGCTGCCACCTTACCCAATTCTGCAACCCATTCTTGAAAAGATGGTGAACCTGCTGACCGCCAACCCCTCATAATAATTTGTCTCCCTATCATAATACTTATTTGAATCCACTCTATCATCTCAACATCAGCACTTAATAAAAGTGGGTCTCCTAAAATGTAAATACTTGGACAAAATGAAAAGCAGCATCCTGATACCTCTTGAATATAATTATGAACCTTAATCCAAAATTCCTGTATTTTAACACAGGACCACAGAGCATGCACCAGGTCTCCCTCTTCACTCTCACATCTCCAGCATTCAGCAGAGTCCTTTAAACCAAGTCTGAAAAGCCTGCTCGGGGTCCAATAAAAACGATTTAATATTTTGAACTGTATAAGTCGTACTCCAAGATTTCTTGACATTACTTTACAATTTTGACAGATTTTAATCCAATGTTCATCACTAAATGTACAATTTAAGTCCTTACTCCAGACCACTTTAAGCGCAGAATGGAAATTACAACCTGCCTTGTCCATTAACCATCTGTAATATATTGAAACCTCATGTCCTCTACCATATGCTGTTAGAATTATAGACAAGATATTATCTTTTTCTGGAGCTTGACTACCAGTCCTAAAAGTCCCACATAATAGATGTCTAAACTGTAAATATCTCCAAAATTGTCTTTTATTAAGGCCAAAAGTTTGAATTAATTGGCTAAATGATTTTAAAATGTCATTCTCATAAACATCCCCTAACTTCAAAATACCCTTCTCTATCCATTCTTTCCAAAAAAAAGTTGACTTTCCGATACACAATTTGGGATTCAACCAAATACTTGAAGCTGTGTTCAAGAAGGGGTTAAACTTAAATATTTTTGCTATTCTTTTCCAAATTGATTGGAGATGTGATATTATTGGGTGAGATTGCACTTTTTTGGGTAGCTTGACGGACAAGCATTGTAGTGGTGGAAGGGGAGGTAGGATAGCTTGTTCAACATTAAACCAAGGTGGGGCCCTCTCTGGAGGGAGGGACCAATGAGCTAAATGTCTCAGGCTGAAGGCGTAATAATAAAATAAAAGTTTAGGAAGTCCCAGTCCTCCTTTGTCAACCAGCTGTTGCAACTTACTCATATGCAACCGTGGACGCTTATTATTCCAAAGAAATGACTTAGTTAACTTTTCAAACTGTTTAAAATATTGCATAGGAATCTCTACTGGGATTGACTGAAGTAAATAATTAATTCTCGGAAGGCAGTTCATTTTAAGAACATTCACCTTACCCCAAAGAGACAAATTTAGTGATGACCACCTCCCTACATCATTTGAAATTTTTTGTAGTAATGGTTCTAAATTCACTCTAACTAAATCTTTAAGTTTATGAGGGAAGAGAATACCAAGGTATCTCATACCTTGTTTGGGCCACTGAAAGGGAGCGGGCTGGAAAAATGACACAGGGCAATAAGCTGTCAAAGGAAGAGCTTCAGACTTTGACCAGTTAACTTTGTAACCAGAAAGCTTAGAAAATGAATTAATAATCTCCAACAAACATGGCACTGAATTTTGAGGCTCTGAGACAAACAATAATATGTCATCTGCATACAACATCAATTTGTGAACTGTTCCCTCCACAGAAACCCCAGGAAAGCTTGTACTTGCTCTTATAGCTGCTGCCAGAGGTTCTAAAGCCAAGCAAAACAGCAACGGAGATAATGGAGATCCTTGACGGGTCCCTCTTGCTAGCGTAAAATAAGAAGAAATTTGTCCATTAGTCTGTACTGCAGCTTGGGGTCGCGTATACAGTAATCGTATCCATTTTAGAAAAACATTCCCAAACCCAAAAACTTTTAATGTCTCAAACAAATACTCCCATTCAACACAGTCAAAAGCTTTTTCCGCATCCAGTGAGATTGCTGCCACTGGACCATCGGAATCAGCCATTGACCACATAATATTAATAAGTCTCCGGATATTATCTGCCCCATTTCTACCATGTATAAAGCCCACCTGATCCCCGTGCACTAAACTAGTAACAACCTTGACCAGCCTGTTTGCCAAAATTTTAGAAAGTATTTTAACATCTACCGGCATTAAAGAGATTGGGCGATAACTCTTACAATCAGCTGGGTCCTTGTCTTTTTTAAGTATAAGAGTAATTAATGCCTGCGTCAATGTAGATGGTAGTTCTTCTTTCTCCATTGCCTCATTATATAAATTTAGCAGCAGTGGAGATACCTCAACTGCATAGCATTTAAAAAACTCTGCAGTAAATCCATCTGGCCCCGGAGACTTAGAAGAGGGTAAGGACCTGATTACTTCTAAAATTTCTTCAATTGTAATGGGGGAGTCAAGTCCACTTTTCTGTTCTTCTGTCAGCTTGGGTAAATTTAATGAGTCCAAAAAATCCCTTATATCATTATCCCCTGCATCACAAGTAGATGTGTATAAATCTATATAAAATTTCCTAAAAACTTCATTTATGTCCTCTAACTTGGTTACAATTATTCCTTCAGCTGACTTAATAGAGGGAATTAGAGACGACATTTCTCTTTGTTTAATATAATTTGCAAGAAACTTGCCTGCTTTGTCACCAGATTCAAAATATTTCTGTCTTGCCCTAAATAACCCAAACTCCACCTTCTTTGATAATATATCATTGTACTTATATTTTAACTGAGTTAAATATCTCAGGCCTTCAGGTGTGGTCTTTTTCATCATCTCCAATTCACTCTCTTTAATTTTCCTTTCCAAATTAGCCAGGTCTCTATTATTACATTTTTTAGAGTAAGAAGCATACTGAATAATAAATCCCCTTAACACTGCCTTCAAAGCTTCCCAAGCAATTCCTGCAGAGGGCGCAGTTGCCAAATTTGTCTCTTCGTAAATTTTGATTTGAGTTTTTAATGCCTCCTTAAACTCTGGTTTTTGCAAAAGTGAAGAATTAAATCTCCATCTGTAACAGCGTTGACTAACCTGACGTGGGCTAATTTCCATACTAACCCAAGCATGATCTGATATTATAATGGTGCCAATAGAACAAGTAGAACAAGAAACGAGAGACTTTGTTACCAAAAAATAATCAATTCTAGAATATAGCTTATGTGGAGCAGAATAGAATGTATACTCTCTTCCATCTGGATTCAGAATCCTCCAAATATCTACTAACCCAAAGGTTTTACAGATATTTTGTAATTTCACATAAGCCTTGGGCATTTTACTCTTTGATAAATGGCTCCGATCAAGCACTGGATCAAGCACCAGATTCAAATCCCCACCTAAAATAATGTCACACTGCCCATTTGCAAGTAACATGCCCTCTAAATTAACAAAAAAAGTATAATCATCGATATTTGGTGCATAAACATTGGCAAATAATATGTTCTGCCCATGCACCTCTGCCAGTATAATAAGAATTCTCCCTTCTTTGTCTTTAATTTGCTTTATACATTTAAATTGTAACTGCTTATTAACCAATGTAATCACCCCCCTACTATTACTTGTACCCTCATTATAAAATACCTTCCCGACCCAACCCCCCAGTAACTTCTCTGCTTCCTTCTGTAAGAGATGAGTTTCTTGAAGAAACACTACATCATATTTCTCCACCCTTAGTTTTGACATAACCTTCTTTCTTTTAATTGGATGTCCTAACCCCTTTACATTCCATGTGGTGAGACGCAGTACTCTAGATAGATGCACTACTAGCTTTCAAATAATATATATAAAAAGTAGCAATTATAATCGTACATGCACAAACTTGCGACTGACATCCCAACCCCAATTTTAACGAAATGAACTGCGCTTGAACAAGAACAGAGCGCAAAATTGTCAAGTCATTATAAAGAAATGTCCTTTCAACAACAAAAACTTGACGGTCCATGACTCGCGTGCAGGTGAAAGGCCCACCAGTTTCCCACCATCGCCGCAAAATGATCAATCTCCGGTCCAAATGTATGACCTCAGAACAAAATACCCTTTATAAAGGTTCAAAACATATTAATGAAATCAAGACTACTATATAACATCAGATATCACATTAAGGATCAGTCCCGTTACTGTCCCATTTCAGTGATATACTTCAAGGCTTCTTTTGGGCAAACGAAGCGTTTATATCCCTCGCTAGTCTCGATCCTTAGGGTCGCTGGATACATCATCGCAAATTTCACCCCTCGAGCATGAAGGGCTCTTCGGCATTCTCTGAACTTCTCTCGCTTATGTTGTGTCGCTCTTGCAAAGTCCGGGAAAATCAGTATCCGATTCCCCTCGTACTGGATCTCCCCCTTCTCCCGCGCAGCACGCAAAACCGCATCACGATCCCCTGATCTCAGAAATCTCACCAGTATAGGTCTAGGTCTGTCCTCAGGATTGGGTCTTGGGCCGAAAACTCTGTGAGCTCGTTCTATTTCCGTGTGCCGTCCCGATGTGTCAAAAACTGAAGAGATCAGATCCCCCATGTACTTCATCATATTTCCGCCTTCCTTTCCCTCCGAAACCCCTATAAAGCGGAGATTATTTCGTCGATTTCGATTCTCCATATCCTCTACTTTGTCTTGTAACTGATCAAGTTCACATTTGCTTGCAGGCGGATTCCTTTGCCACTCTTTCTCCGTTTCCTCAAGAAACTCCACACGTTTTTCGACATCATCGATTCGCGCAATCAACGCGGATAATTTGTTCTCCACAGACGTTGTAGTTCGGCGAATATCCTCGATGCCTCCCATATCATCTGAGATTTTCTTCAACATAGTGTAAATGTTGGATATGTCTTGTGACATTTCATTCTCTGAACCCAGCTGCGGGGCGACAGTCTCGCCATCCGGAGGAAGCTCACAAACTTGCGATCTCAAATGCCTCTTAATATCTCCTAAATTCGTGCTTTTCGACTGCTTCGACATTTTACTGAATCGGTAACAATCAGGATGCAAATAACTATTAGAGTTGACCGTATAATAATAACTTATCAGGATAATTGTATTAAAGCGGCACGGAGCTCCACTTTAAGCAGCCATCTAGCCTCCAAGCGTCACGTGACTTTAGAAGACCCTTTTTAAACAAATTGTTTCAAACTATCCTGTAATTGAACACAAACAGCATGATTCAGGTACAGAAAACAAGAAGAAGAAGGCATGGATTTCCATATTGAATGAATTCAACTCAAATGAAATAGTAACCAAACGGACACTCCAACAAGTTCAGGTAAGATTTATTGTTGCCCCATTCTTACAAATCAGTCAATTATAAATGTTTTCATTAATGAAATGTAAAAAAATATATATATATATTATATAGAGCTCCTACTTAAGAGTATATATTATCTTGTAAAGGTCCTGTGGAAAAACATAAAAATAAACATGAAAATAACAACTTTTTTTTGTTTGTTTTCGGCCTTGGTTTCCTCTTTTTCAGTGTTCGGTTTCGGCCAAGAATTTCCATTTCGGTGCATCCCTATTAGAAATAGTAATGTTTCCAAACTTTAGACCTGTGCTGTATGTCTAATACTGCACCGCCTGTCTATACAATATAATACCAACCTTCCTTTGCAGTTTCTTCAACTAATACTGCCTTCGCTCTTCTCCTTTGTGCTCATTTTATCTTCTTGATATTTGTGAAATGGCTGTAGCACTCCCCGTGGTAGCCAGTGTTAGCTGGTTTGACTAACTGGTTTGTAGGTTCATGGCTTTGAAACTTGTATGCCTGTACTGCCTCTTCTGCAATGATACCTTCTCTGCCCTCAAGGTCTTTCCACAGAAACACTGATTTAATAAATTTCTACCAACTTATGTCTGTGAAGGGAATGGTGGGTCCACCACTTCCCTCAAATATATGCATACAGCACTTCATGTTTGGCCATTTCTTCCGAGTAAACATGGGCGGGAAAAAGAGTATTGTCTGTCTCGTCTGTTTCCAAGCAACACCATTGTCAAATGTGTTAAATCAGAAGGGTGTATTTATTAAAGATTACAAAGAAATGACGGGACCTCGTATGACAAAAGGTGATTACATAAAATAAAAACAGTACAAATGATAATGTTAAATGGATACTGAATATGTAGCAAAATTAGGTAAAATAGTTCTTATCTCAAAAAGCAGAATCTTAAATCCTGGGCGCGAAGCGCGCCAGTGTGTTCACAAACACGTCACCAACACCGACACTTTCCATGCACGCTATTGGATGAAGGCATCAAATACGTCATGCAGGTCGGACCCCGCACGTAGTTGCTTGCTCTATTCGCCGGGAAAATAACCTTGGGAAAGTTACCGATATTATAGTAATGGACAAAGTGTGTGAGTGGCAAAATTTTTTATTTATTTTGTTGAAAAGCGTAGCGGTTACATATAAGAAACTGCACAGACCATTTGAAAACACGAAATCTCCACTCGGCCCACCGTCTACATCTTTTAAAATGTCTTTCAATGGGACATGACTGTTCACATCTCTGTACTGTTCCCTTACAGACTTGCAGTTAAGAAGAGATTCAATTGTTTGTTTAACCGGTATGTACTGTGCAAAACACTCTTTTCCTGCTTCATTCTGTCCTAGACGAATAGGCACCGGCGCAACATAATGGAAATTGTTCTTGAAAAATGATTTTCTTCGCTGATCTGATCTTAAGGTATGACTGTTACACAACAAAAAGATCTTCAGCTTTAAGATCATCAAGAACCATCTTTATCATTGCCTCTGGAACATCAAGTGAAATTAACTTTTCTTGAAGTTTGAAAAGCATATGAGACAGGTTGATTTCATGGACTGACTGAATATCTTCAATGACAGTCTGAATTACTGAGGCTGGAAGCAATAGTTTTGCTTGCAGTTTCAAATAGAACAGAGCAAGATTCCTTAAAAACAATGTCTCATCAACATTTTCAGGACTTACATCTGGTTCCTGACAGTTCTCACCTTCATCAGTCTGTGTATCAGACTGAAAATGATCCTCCTGAATCTGGGAGCAGCTGGCTTTCAGGTGTCGTGATTGATTGTCTTGTGTCTTCTTTATGTTTTCTAGACAAATGAGAGGTAAATGTTGATATAACAGCAAACTTTTTACCACACTGCATAAAAGGGTATGTGACTCTTTGACCCTCTTTAATGTGCATTTTGATATGAGAAATGAAGTCAGCTAAACTAGAACTTTTGGCACCACACAAATCAACATGACATTCCAATGAATGTGAAGTGCACATTGTGGTTTCTGACTTATATCCTTTGACAGAACAGACATACTGAGACATTCAAGCTGGCTGATGTAGGTTAAATTTGCTGACTGGGCATTTGGGGCGCTATTAATTATCTGCACGTTTGTTAAAAACAACAACCACCCACACACACATTTCTACGTGTTGCTGTTAGCTGCAAAAAAATGGCACAATCAAAAAATCTAAAGAGAAAAGTTAGCAGTGAAAACAGGATCTTTCATGATGAATGGACAGAGAACTATGCATTCATCCTGCCCAGTTTTATTAATACAAAGCCCACCTGCCTGATCTGTAACGAAGTTGTCTCGGTATGCAAAGAATACAATATTAGACGGCACCGCGAAACCAAGCATGCTAACTTCAAGGTTGCGTTCCCTCAGAAGACAGGCACGAAAGCGCAAGATCGAAGTCATATAAAGGGCTAAATAACACGCACGCTGTTTGAAACTCGTGCTACTCACATTTCTGTCCCTACGTATATACCTATATTTAATTAGGGGTGGGAATCTTCAGGCACTTCATGATCCGATCCGATTCCGATTCTGGGAGTCACGATACGATTCCAAAACGATTATTGATCTACATTTTTTCCCCAATTAATTCTTCTGCTGTGCAAATACAACTTTACAATTTTAAAAACATATAAAATTGCAGTTTCTATGCTTTTCGTTTATAGTTGGAATCTCTGTAAAAGTAGGTGTCAATCTTCACTGATTTCAAGATTCAATTTAATTACTGTTTTCATTAACAACTAAATATCACGATGCTCACATTCTCAGTTTTCAATACATGGCTACATTTTCATATATGTTTTATATCAAATTATTTTGTGCCAATTTTACTTTATTTTTTAAATTATAAAAGCAAGGTACTTTTTAAAACAATTACTTATTTAAAATAAGTGTTCTTCAGGTATCCGAAAGTTTACAGACAATAGTTTTTCTTTTTTCCTCAGCATTACTGCCGTTTTATTATTACTGATGAGATCATAGATAGGGAGCATTAACAGGCTGCATTCAAACTAATGCACAGCAGTGGCTAGTGGTGACACTTTTTTTTACCAGGTATGCTAAGTTCTAAAACCACCAGTAATACCAAAAATAATAATATCTTTAGATTATTTAGACACCAATAAAATCAGAGACGAAATCATATTTTAATATTTCCTCTTTTTCCTGTTTATTATTATTTAAAAAAATTATATACATTTTATATAGGCTTTTTTTCTGTGAACTTTCAAATTTTGAATTGTTGAGAAATTATGAAAATATACATATCAGTGGCGGCTACTGGTCTGTCAAATAGGGGAAGCTCATTTTCGGTCTACATCATAAAATTGTCTATTTATTTAAAAGTAAATTCTGCCCTACGTTCCTTTTCAAGAAAATGGTCTGTGACCCTGTCGTACCAACTAGGCGTCTTTTCCAGTGACTTTTCGTGTGCAGTTTCATATGAATGAATGATCTAAAAAAAATATTAAACTCTGTAAAAGTGAAACAAGGAATGTGGTGTATAATTGTGTGAAATGTATGATGAAAATCAAGCAATTTCGCCAAGCAAATATAAAGAAATAGGTTGCAGCAGTTTTTATTTTGACTGAACTTGAGAAATCCACGATGGGACTGAGCGGCCGCAGAGAGCGCGAACGAATAGCTTCAGCGATTCCTTATAGGACAAAATCGCTGTCAGTCAAAAGGACATGCAATCTTTCGACAGACCCTCCAATCATCACGCAGAAGCTCAGCGTCCAGGCCAGCCCACTCCTCATTCACCCCCAGAGACGCTGAGCGTCCGTGGGCGGGACATAATCGCAGCGTTTATCCAATGACCGTCTAGTTTCAAAGCACTGAAAAAAAACGTTCAAAGCAGCCCCATTGAAGTCAATGGACGCTGGGCTTCAATGGGGAAATGCACTGTGACGCTACGGGAATGTATGAGAAGAAAATCAAGTCAGCCGACCTGCTATATCTAACTGATTCTGAACGAATTCGTCTTTGAGATGAACGTTTTCTAACGCATTTTTACTCAATAAAATGTTAATACAATAGTACGTAATTTGACCATTAATTTTGTGACATTATAGGGGAAGCTGAGCTTCCCTTGCAGTCTTAAAGAAATCGCCACTGATACATATATATAATATACAAAAATACAATACATTTTGCCTTAGCAGCTTATATGGACGGAACGCCACTGATGCACGATCTATTTCAATATATCAGATGTTTTGTCCTGCTCTGAAAACATAACTGACTGTATGTACAGTTTCGTTTAAAACTATTCCAAAATGCAAGTGCATTTAACCGCATCCGCATTCGAGCTTTAGGACGAACAAACACAAAGCGCACGTGAGTCTGTCAGTGCACGAGTTTCGTCCAGAACTGCATTCCAGACGGCATAAATGAACGCATATCTAAAGTAAAACACAGCGGATGGAAGCACACTGTCAAGAAATGCGCACGTGTCTCACAGTGCAAATTCTGTGCAATGACGCCTGCCGCGTCTCTAGCGCGCACCTTGTGTTTTAGAGACTATTGATATTTCAGCAGAATCAGGACCAGATGCTGTCCGCTGACGTCATTTGTTTTTGCATGTTGAGCGTTCACTTTGCACCTCGCTGATGCGCTTATTCACCCTCGTATCCAGATATAACAAATAAGAATTTAGATCGATTGAAGTGTTTCTGTTCTAAAAAAATGTGGTTTTCAAATAAAGAGCTTTTTTGAGACTGTCAGTCCGATTTTTAATAAAGTATAAAAAAAAAATTTCATTCTCTAGTTCAAACAATCTCACGGGCCAGATATTTTTGCTCACGGGCCACATGTGGCCCGGGGGCCGCTAATTGCCGACCTATGTAAAGTCTTTTATGTGAACCTTGTAAATAAACCAAATCTATTTAAACCAATCTTCTTTTAGTTCTCATTCTTTTAACCACTAGTCATCTCTCACAGTTAAATCTGACCCCATTTTAGTCTTGTAACTCGGCTGATAAGGCCGATTGTTACACTTGGATGGGAGACCGCCTGGGAATACCAGGTGCTGTAAGCTTTTGCCTTTTCTTCACTATATATATAATATGCTGGCTTTTACGGAGGCTGATCTTTAAATAGCCCACTTTTTGGAGCAGCCCTCGCTTACGGCCATACCGCGCTGAGAGCGCCCGATCTCGTCGGATCTCGGAAGCTAAGCAGCGTCGGGCCTGGTTAGTACTTGGATGGGAGACCGCCTGGGAATACCAGGTGCTGTAAGCTTTTGCCTTTTCTTCACTATTTATATAATATGCTGGCTTTTACGGAGGCTGATCTTTAAATAGCCCACTTTTTGGAGCATCCCTCGCTTACGGCCAAACCGCGCTGAGAGCGCCTGATCTCGTCTGATCTCGGAAGCTAAGCAGCGTCGGGCCTGGTTAGTACTTGGATGGGAGACCGCCTGGGAATACCAGGTGCTGTAAGCTTTGGCTTTTCTTCACTATTTATATAATATGCTGGCTTTTACGGAGGCTGATCTTTAAATAGCCCACTTTTTGGAGCAGCCCTCGCTTACGGCCATACCGCCACCTGAGGCGCTAGAGAGCAACAGGAAGTGGTTGGCAGCAGTTTGGAGAGGAAGGCTCTCCTCCATTTTGTTTATTTTTCTTTTGTTTTTTTTTGTTTTTTTACTTCAAGTTAGTTTTTTGTGCTTTTTGATAGTTTTAAACCACCCAACAGCAGCATCTCTGCTGGCTGGAGGGTGGTTAACCTTTTTTTGCTTTTTTGCTTAAAAATGGACGGATTAATGGATAATGACACAGGACCGGCTGGAGGAACACGAATGGTAAATGACACTGGACTGGACGGAGAGACATGCATGGCAAACAACACTGGACTGGACTATCAACAACGAGCAAGATACAGGAAAAAACAAGATGCAAGAGACAACCCAAGTGGAAAGAAATATTTGAAGGAGGCAACAGTGATTGTGAATGTGGAACACGTAAATGAGGTGAGAGCTGTGGATATTATTAAAGCAGTGACGGACAAGTGTGGAAATGGAAAAATTCTGGCGTTAAGGCCAAGACAAGGAAAAGAGTTTGAATTAACAATGGAAAAGGAGGAATCGTGTGAGGATTTAATCGATGGACTGACAATTAAAGGGGTGAACTGTGAGATTAAAAAACTGCAAAATAGAGAATACGTTGTTTCCTTCATGCACCTGCCCGTCTACCTGGATGACACTGAAATTATTGGAAAATTGGAGGGATGGGGAGTTAAACCCCTTTCAAAAATTAAAAGAAGATGCTACCCGGGCACTGAAATCGAGGATGGAACAAGGTTCCTAAAAGTAAGGTTCCCCAAAGAAGTAGCATCATTGCCTTACAGCACGAGGCTGGAAACGGCAGAAGGGTTGCAGTATTTTAGGGTGATGCACAGCCACCAGGTGAAGACCTGTAGACTGTGCATGAGCCCAGACCACCTGCTAAAAGAGTGCCCTGAGTTTACATGCTACAAGTGCGATGAAAGGGGACATTTCGCAAGAGACTGTAATGCAGTCAGGTGCCCGGAGTGTCAGCAAATTTTAAATAAGTGTGAGTGTTGGATGGAGGAAGAGGAAGGAGGCACGGAAAGTCAGGTGGACGGACAGGTGCGTGAAGGAAACAACGAGGAGGAAGGAGAAACTGGCGAAACACAAGAGGAAGGATTACAACAAAAAGAAACAGAAGGAGCAACAGACAACCGAGAGGAAGGAGAAGAAGAAAATGGGAACGATGAACTTAAGGAACATACAACACAACAAGACACCCACTGGACAGAAATGGAAACATTGGACACTTCTAAAAGTTTTCTGGACGACGTAGAGAGAGATGGACAAAGAATGGGAAATCAAAACAAAGAAACAGACAATGGAGAGCAAGCAAAGATGGACAACATGGGAAAAGACAGAGAGGGGAGAGGACTAATTAGAAGGAGAGCCTTAAAGGTAAAACCAAATGTGGGAAATGCAAGAAAAAAAATCATGACAAGTGTAAACAGATATGAAGTGTTAAGTGGGTTGGAGGGAGAAGATGGAGTATAATGTTTTCTAGGTATTTGTTTTTATTTCTTTTAATGGTTTTAAGTTGTGTTACTTTTAATGCAAGGGGATTGATGGACATGGGAAAATTTGAAAGACTGAAAGAAAAATGCAAAGGAAAACATGTTATCGCTTTGCAAGAAACAAACTGGAAAGAGAGTGTGATGATAGACTATAAAAAGAAATGGGAAGGAGATATTTTATACAACAATGGGGATGGAAGGCTTGGAAGAGGTGTAGCGTTTTTAATGAGAAAAGATGTGTTTAATGCAAGCAAAGTAGTGTATAAAGATAAGATAGGGAAATGTATGGTGGTAGAAGTAAATTATGAAGGACGTGGAATTATTTTAGCGAATGTACATGCACCAACAGAGGAGAAAGAAAAGAAAGTTTTTTTTAATGTTTTAAGGAGCATTATAAAGAAATATAAAGAAACAATTATGATGGGGGATTTTAATACTGTTTTTAGCAAACAGGATATGGCGGAGGGAATGGTTTTTAAATCGGACACAGGGAGAAAAGATTTAAACGAATTGATGAGAGAAAATAATTTAATAGATGTGTGGAGAGAAAGGAACGAAAAGAAAAAAGAATTCTCAAGAAGACAAATAGTGGGGAGTTTTGTATGCCAAACTAGAATTGACTTTGTTTTATGCACGAGAAATGTGGAGAATTTTATTGAAAAGATTAAATATGAAGAAACCAGTTTTAGCGATCACAAGATTTTATCCTTTAGTTTGGACTGGAGGAAAATGCAAAGAGGGCCGGGAGTATGGATTTTAAATACACAGATTTTAAAGAATGAAGATTATGTTTCAAAGGTTAAAGAAATTATAGAAAAAGAAAAGGAAAATGGAATGTTTGAAGAGGATAGGAGATTATGGTGGGAGAACGTGAAGTTTTTAATCAAAAAATTTTCGATCAAATATTGTAGTTTAAAACAGAAATGCAAAAGATACGAAGAAAATAGAATGAAAGAAAGTTTAGAAATGGAATTGAATAAAGAAAATAAAGACATACAAAAGATAAAGGAAATAGAGGGAAAACTGAAAGAAATAGAAGAAAAACAATATGAGGGGGCAAGGCTAAGAAGCAAAGCAAAATATGTGGTGGAAGGAGAAAAATGCACAAAGTTCTTTTTTGACTTGGAAAAAAAGAGAGGGAAAGCTGAAACGATAAAAGAAATAAGAGGGAAAAACGGAGAACTTGTAGAAGAGAATAAAAAGATATTGGAGGAAATAAGGAATTTTTATGAGGATCTGTTTAGTGCAAGGGGGGTGGAAGAGGAGAAAAAAAAGGAACTATTGAGTCAGATAAAAGCAAAAGTAAGTGAGGAAGATAAAAAAGAATGTGACCAAGAAATTAGAGAAGAGGAGATTGAAATAGCAATAAATCAACTGAATAAAAAGAAAAGTCCAGGAATAGATGGTTTGGGAACTGAATTTTATGTCTGTTTTAAAGAGGTTTTAATAAAGATTTTAAATGAGGTTTTTAAAGAAATTTTTGAAAAGGAAGAAATTAATGAAAGAACAAGGATGGGGTTAATGAAACTGATATATAAAAGGAAAGGAGAAAAAGTAGATTTAAAAAACTACAGACCAATCACAATGTTGAATACGGATCTTAAAATTTTAGCGAAGGTTTTAGCAAACAGACTTTTAGCAAATATGCTGGCTTTTACGGAGGCTGATCTTTAAATAGCCCACATTTTGGAGCAGCCCTCGCTTACGGCCATACCGCGCTGAGAGCGCCCGATCTCGTCTGATCTCGGAAGCTAAGCAGCGTCGGGCCTGGTTAGTACTTGGATAGGAGAACGCCTGGGAATACCAGGTGCTGTAAGCTTTTGCCTTTTCTTCACTATTTATATAATATGCTGGCTTTTAGAAAGACGTGTTTTACCGCTCTATTTATTACAATCATTTAAATGTATTATAGAGTTTTAAGTGTTTTACATGTTTTTTAGGCCATTTTATTACTCTTAACATTTTAAGTGTATGTGTCTTTAATAAATGGATGGTTGGCCTGTCATGTGACTAGACACATGACAGGAAGCAGGAAGTACAACTGTATAAGAGAGCAGCATGACAAACAAAGGACAGTCACCAAACTGTTGGATTGAGGAGTTGCTAATTTTAGAGCTCAACTTTCCATTCACCACCTGCAAACTTTGGATTACACTTTCTGTGGATTGTATATACACTGGTGGACACTCACATTGGACTTATCAACACACTGGGCTTCTTGGACTGTTTTTAGGGTATGGACAAATGAACTGTATTCTTTTAACAGAGTTTACCTGTTTTTAGGGTATGGACAAATGAACTGTATTCTTTTAACAGAGTTGACCTAGTTTTATCGTGTTGTTTTAAAGTCTTTTATGTGAACCTTGTAAATACAACAAATCTATTTAAACCAATTTTCTTTTATGTCTCATTCTTTTAACCACTAGTCATCTCTCACAGTTAAATCTGACCCAATTTTAGTCTTGTAACTCGGCTGATAAGGCCGATTGTTACATTTGGATGGGAGACCGCCTGGGAATACCAGGTGCTGTAAGCTTTTGCCTTTTCTTCACTATTTATATAATATGCTGGCTTTTACGGAGGCTGATCTTTAAATAGCCCACTTTTTGGAGCAGCCCTCACTTACGGCCATACCGCGCTGAGAGCGCCCGATCTCGTCTGATCTCGGAAGCTAAGCAGCGTCGGGCCTGGTTAGTACTTGGTTGGGAGACCGCCTGGGAATACCAGGTGCTGTAAGCTTTTGCCTTTTCTTCACTATTTATATAAGATGCTGGCTTTTACGGAGGCTGATCTTTAAATAGCCCACTTTTTGGAGCAGCCCTCGCTTACGGCCATACCGCGCTGAGAGTGCCCGATCTCGTCTGATCTCGGAAGCTAAGCAGCGTCGGGCCTGGTTAGTACTTGGATGGGAGACCGCCTGGGAATACCAGGTGCTGTAAGCTTTTGCCTTTTCTTCACTATTTATATAATATGCTAGCTTTTGGAAAGACGTGTTTTACCGCTCTATTTATTACAATCATTTAAATGTATTATAGAGTTTTAAGTATTTTACATGTTTTTTAGGCCATTTTATTACTCTTAACATTTTAAGTGTGTGTGTCTTTAATAAATGGATGGTTGGCCTGCCATGTGACTAGACACATGACAGGAAGCAGGAAGTACAGCTGTATAAGAGAGCAGCGTGACAAACAAAGGACAGTCACCAAACTGTTGGATTGAGGAGTTGCCAATTTTAGAGCTCACCTTTCCATTCACCACCTGCAAACTTTGAATTACACTTTCTGTGGATTGTATATACACTGGTGGACACTCACATTGGACTTATCAACACACTGGGAGTCTTGGACTGTTTTTAGGGTATGGACAAATGAACTGTATTCTTTTAACAGCGTTTACCTAGTTTTATCGTGTTGTTTTAAAGTCTTTTATGTGAACCTTGTAAATTGTGGTACTTTTCAGTTTGAATATGTTTTATATATTTTCCATTTTGCATAAGAAGGCTTAAATAATTAAACTATAGAGTGCTAATTACTGTGAAACTGTCTGAAAGGGTTAAACAAAATATTATGTGTAGAGAAATGTTGCAGACTGCTGAGAATAGAGCTTCCTGTGCCTGCATAAGATAAGAACAGATACTTTCGAAAGTCTAACAGGATGCATGAGCTGTGTGTGTGTGTGTTGGAAAGAAACTTCTGCTTCAGCAGAAGATACACGGAAGAGTGATAACTCATATAAGGGAGTGTTTTCTGAAAGAGAATTCGGAAGAACTCGGAAGAACAGAATTCTTCTCCAGCGCTGTTAGATACTCTTGATTTCTCCTATTGCTGAACTTAATAAAACTTTAAATTTTCATTGATTGACTCCTGAACCATTTTTGAACACGCAAAGGACTATTTGAAAGTCCAACAATTTGGTGACCTCCGACGTGATGGTTCACGTTGTTTTCTGAGACAAAGGGAAATATCTGAATTCAACACAAAGAGCCGGCTCATAATCAAAAGGTAAGCAGAAACCTTTTTGATTAAATTCTGCGATTGAATATTCTAAATGAAGTGTTGAATTTGGACTATTTTCTGATGTCAGTGGAGAAATCAACAGTATGGTAGTTTAACTCTGTGTGAGGAATATACTCTGTGTGAGGAAATATACTCTGTGTGAGGGAAATATACTCTGTGTGAGGAAAATATACTCTGTGTGAGGAAATATACTCTGTGTGAGGCAAAATTAGAAACTAAAGAAAAAGAGTCAGGGGTCTTACAGAACTCCACACCTGACGAGGGTGGTGCTGGCGTTTGTCCTACGCTTGGACAACAGTGGGATAAAATTTGTCCTACGCTTGGACAACAGTGGGATAAAATGATTGAAATTGTAAAAACCCAAACTGATCCAAAAGATATGAAAACACGCATGCTAGAATTGGAAACTTGTAAACATGAAATGATTGAGCATTTTGGTGATGATTGCATGGAAAAGAAGGGTTCTCTGTTTCAGAAAGTAGGGGTGAAAGAAAAGAGAGCGCAAGAAGCGCTTCAGAGACACAGAAAAGAGGAAGTGGGTTTACTGCAAAGACGAGCACACACAAAGAGAGAGAAAGAATTAGATGCTGATCGCAGGAAATGGGCCAGAATAACAGCCGCTGCAGCCATTTTAAAACCAAAAAAGAAGGAAGGAGAAAAGGGCGAGGTTGATGTTAAACTGAGCAAGAAGCAGGAAGCAGAGGCTAGCTCTGCCCCCACCGCTACAGCTCCTACTGTGCAGAAATTGTATCCAGATCCCCCACCCCCATACAATCCAAGTACGGGTCAAAAATTGAAACAGCTGCCTCTTAGGAAAAGTGCGAAACAAATGCCGCTGTACAAAGTGAAAGGGGGCACATTGGAAATGGAGGAAGAAGAAGTAGAGAAGTGGTGGGACTATGAGCCAATGGTGAGAAGAGAAGAAAGGGTAAAAGGTGAACAGGAAGAAGTAGAAGGGAGCGAGAAGGAAGAGAGCCAACCACTGATGGAATTTAGTGGAGATGAGGACATAGAGGGCGAAGAGGATTTTCCGGTAGGTGAGGAAATAGTGGTCGGGGCGCAGGGTAAGAAAGGGAAAGGTAAGAAAAATAAAAAAGATATGAAAGAAACCAGTGAAAGTGACACAGATGAAGATGGGAAAAAGTACGTCAAGTTAGAGGGTACACTGGCAATTAGCCAGAGTGAAAAGAAAAAGAAAGGTAGGGAGGATCCCTCTGGAACGGTTCCACTGAGGTCGAGCGCAAGATTGAGGGAGAAACGAGATAAAAAGACTGATTTGTCTGGCATGGGAACAAAACATCAGTTACCATTGTTGGCTGGCTCTGCAGGGCCTGTGTATCAACCGTGGTCCCTTACGGATCTGGAAACATTAGTGAAGAAACTCCCTGCCATTACGGAGGGAGGAGGTAGATGGGTGAACAAACTCTTTGCATTGTCACATGGCCAGGTCCTCTCTGTGGGAGATTTAAGACAGATAATGAGCAGGGTGTTGTCTGCACACCAGATGGCAGACTTAGAAAATATGGCTCTCACCAGAAATGTGAGCAACAGCGCCCCATTGGTGACTGGGGGAGGCCAATCGCCCCTATGTCAAGCCATAAGAGATAAATTCCCCACACCTGATACCATGTTTGAAAACATGAAATTTAAACATAAGGCTGGTGAGAATGGAGCAGCATATATAAATAGATACTGTCAAGAATGGGAAGAAGCATGTGATGAGAACCCCATGTCTAACCCTGTCACTAATAGAATTTTCAGGGCAGCAGTGTTGCAGGGAGCTGGCGTGACTCAAGCAATGGAGCAGTCCCCTGAGGTACCAGGCAGTGATGATGCTAAGTGGAAAAGGTACGCAGTACATTTTATTGACAAAGCAGTAGAGAGAGTAGAGAAAGAAAGAAGTGAGCTGTTGAAGCTGCAGAAGGAGCTTCTGAGACTGCAAGTCGAGGAGAGGAAGTCAGCTAAAAATAGAGAGTCGAAACAGATGCCTCAACAACAGCCTACCCTCACACCCACGCAGCCACAACCACAGCCTACTTCTGTAAAATACCATGACTATGTTCCACAATACCCCAAGCAACAGCAATGGAGTGGGGGTAGAGGAAATGGTAGCGGAGGATATAGGGGTAGAAGTAGAGGGGGTGGTGCAAATGGTGACACATGTTTCAGATGTGGAGGGGTAGGTCACTGGGCATCCAACTGCTCTTCAGAGGGCCAAAGAAGGTGTTACATATGTAGGGGAAAGGACCATCTGGCCAGAGACTGCCACCAGCAACGAGAGACAGACCCATCAGACAACTAAGAGGGGTAATTGGAAAAGTGGGGACCGGATAGATGGATTATTGATGGTTAGAGAAGGTTTGCTAGCTGCCCCAACTTCCTGAAACAGACAACCCTAACGATGTGAATTTACAACCTCATCCGGCCGGCCAATTACTCATGAGAAAGAAGCAAGAGAGCTCTCAGAAGCCATAATGCTACCTAACAAAGTGGCTATTGTTAAGTGCACTGGTCATTCCCAAAGAATTGACCTACCATTGAATGAGGATGCAGATATGGCCATAAACAGAGCCAGATGTGACGTCCCTTCTCCCTGAGTTTTGACATTGCTGCCCCAGAACACAAATTCGTGAATTGGCTAAAATCTGTGCACAGATCAAATTGACATATTACTACAAACAATCAAGAGCAAATGGAGAGAACATCGTTGGACTGCTCCACTGAAGGTAACTGCACGCATTTCTCACTGTGTTAGTCTTGCAGGAAAAGGTGATACGTGGTACCACCTGAGTCAGTGTTGTCCGGCGGATCAGCCGTCCAGATCCTTGGAGGACACCAGAGTGGACCTTGCTTCACAGGTCCAAGAGAGGGAGGATACAGGTGACACACAAACACATACACATACAGGAGAAGACCCAAAAGAGAATTTCCAACCATCACAAAGTAATCTGCAAGCCCTGCAAGTGGTCCATAAGACTGGGGATTTATTCACAGCCCCTAAAGGTGAGCCAGTAGCTCATTGCATCAGTGCAGACTGTGCATTTGGAGCAGGCATAGCAAGGAAATTTAGGGAAAGGTACGGGGTTGAAAAGGTGTGGGCCCAAGGGAAGACAAAAGGTGACTGTGCCGTAACACACGAAATAGACAGGATCGTTTTTCACCTAGTCACAAAAACATTTGCCAGGGATTTACCCACCTATGAGGATTTTGAGAACAGTTTAAGCTGCATGAGAGCGTGGTGTGACAGCCTAGGCATCACCAAATTATCTATACCTATAGTTGGAGTTCTGTAAAGTCCTTCACATTATTGAGAAAACTTTTAGAGGTTCAAACATAGTGATTTCTATTTACCATATTGATTAGTATAACAAGTGTGTTTTTGTGTCTATTATTATTTTCGTTTATTTACTATATTGACTAGTGTAACAGTGTGTTTTTATATCTATTATCGTTTTTTGTTTATACTCATTGTGTGAGACAACATATGTCCTGGACAGAGAAAATAGATTGGAGTAAAGTACCCATTTTCCCATTTCCAAGGTGTAACTGGGAAGAGGACGTAAAATTGTCCAGCGTGAAATTAGCTTCAGTCCAGATACAGGGAAAAAGGAATCATGAGAGTGAAATTGTGGGAGAATTGGAAACTTCTGGGGGTCATAGGAGTGATAGCCTTGATAATAGTGGGAATAATTCTGGGAATAGAAAGGAATCAGAAGGAAGGGAGTCACGGAAAGAATAAAACACTTACTAGACATGTGAGAGCTGTAAGAAGTGAGACCCTGCAAAATGGAGACGAGAAAAAAAGATCCGTGTTTAAAGAAATATGGAGGGATCGAGTTAAATTACACCAGAGGTTCGACCACATCCTATACGTTCGACTTGTGTGATGTTATAGATTGTGGTGGGAAAGATAGTTCATGGAGGGGATATGATGTCTACCTCTGTGGATTGGGTTGGCCAGGGAACCAAAAGTGGTGTCCAACCTGGAACAACGTCTGGCAAGCGACAAACCCAAGTTTCACAGGAACCACTGAAAAGAAAACCTCAGATGGAAAACTAAAGGCAGCAGGGTATTTTAGGATACAGAGGGATTTCAATAGGGATAAAAACCCCATAACCTTGTCCATAATAGGCCTTAAACAAGACCCATATCCAGCTAAACCTGGTGGGGTAGCAGGACAATGCTGGGACACCGCTGAGGGGCAATTTTATGTATTAATTGGTGTTGAAGTGGGTGGGAAGGATCCACTAGGGTTGGTAAAGGTTAACCTAGTGGAACCAGTAGAAAATACTACAATGGAAACTATAGTAAAGGATTATAGCAAAGAGGTAAGGGGAAGTAAGGTAGTTATTGAAATGGATTACACAAAATTGACCCCTGAGGATTTAATAGAAAAAGCTACGGGATATGGGGAGTCCAATTTGTGGTTTGAATGGATAATATCCGCTGCCCGGGAAGTACAGATGACGGAGTGTGTTGCATGTGCGAGAGCTAGACCCACCCTTAGGATAGAACCAGCTCCGTTGATAAAGACTGACAAAGTAGGGTATGGCTGTATGATGAGTATTACCCAGGAAGCCAAGCCCGAAGGATGTGACACTTTAGCAGAAATACTCCCTCCAATAAGTAATCAAACAAAAACAGGTCCCTTCTCTGCAGACTCGGGGAACTTTACGTGTTTTAACTTTAGCGCCTCCGATCCGAGGTTTAAGGTGGGACATATTGATCCTTCTTGGTGCAGTGAGGTCATTCAGAATGCTGAGGATATAATAGGGCCGTGGGCGCGAGGGGGATTATACTATTACTGCGGGCATAGGAGGCTGTTCGTGAGAATAAAAGGGAAATTGACTGTAGGAACATGTGCGATGGTTAGGTTAGCAGCGCCATTGGCATTAATTGGCAGGAAAGGAATAGCACAAGACGTGGAAAAAGGTAGGAGGAAAAGAGAAGCGGGAACATTCGACCTGTCCATTAAATCTCCAACCTACATAGACTCGATAGGAGTTCCCCGGGGGGTGCCGGATGAGTACAAATTGGCAGATCAAATTGCGGCCGGGTTTGAGAACATCCCAATCATAGCAGCACTCTTCCCTGTTACTCCAAATAAAAATGTGGATAGGATAAATTACGTTCATTATAACGTAATGAGATTGGCTAATTTGACTAGAGACGCAGTAGAAGGCCTATCAGAACAATTGGCTCCGACTTCCCTGATGGCCATACAAAATAGAATGGCGCTCGATATGCTCCTTAGCCAGAGTGGGGGCGTTTGCGCAATGTTCCAAGATTTTTGTTGTACGTTTATCCCAAACAATACCGCTCCAGACGGGTCAGTAACGCGGGCCCTAGAGGGACTGAAAACTCTCTCTAAAACAATGGCAGAACACTCTGGTATAGATCAGGGTTCTTGCACCATTTTAAAAGTCAAATTTAATGCTTTTTAAGACCTTTTTAAGACCTCAACAAATATAATTTAAGACCCAAAAATTTCATAATTTCTTTGGAATAGGGCAGGCTACTCAATTTATTGCCTCCTAAAATGGAAATCAAAACTTTAAAGTTTTCCATTTGGTATCAATTATGTGCAATGTGTAAACTCGGTAGTAAAAAAAAAAAAAGAAAAGTAAAAATACTTTTATTTGAGACCTTTTTCTTTTTTGTTCCTTGTGATGTAGAACAGAGCCAACGTAACAGATAAGTTGGATTACACTAAACGTAGTGTGTGCCAGTCTCATCTTTAGTAGTCCAGAATTGCAAATGAAAGTCCATTTGTTTGTTATTTGTCGTTTTATTCAAACTTTCATCAAACATGACGACATATGGCTTCTCACTAACGCTGCACGATAGCTCCTTCTTGATGAATGAAGTGATGCCATATTTGGTAACATATGCAGTTTTATTTTCACCACAGGTGAATGACTTTGCAAGCTGCGAATCGGGGAACATGGCAGCAAAGATGTCACATATATCCTCGTTAGATTTAAATGAATTGTGCCTCGTCACAGTATGGAGAACCCACAGTACCTCTACCTTTTGGGTGTCTGGCGGTGAAATGAAACTTGTTATAGCCGACTGTGAGGTGGCGTCTGAACTAGTAACATCGTTAGGTCGAGCTTAGTGGTCCAACGGATCACAAAACTCACGGTTCTGATCATAACACGGATTTTGAGTCACAGATCGGATCAGCAAAAAACAAACAAAACAAAACAAAAAGTTTGTTTTTTTACTAATTACTGAATGCTTTAAGTACTTCTAATCCACAGAAAAAACTACTAGTTGAACTAATAAAGTCAGTAACAAAACAAGAACAATTACACAAATGACAAGTGTAGATGAATACAACAAAGTTACTAAAAAAATCAATAACACAAGTATTCAGGTGCGGAGATTTAATATTTAATTGTAAAATAACTAGTGCTTCTCACTGCAGGTATTTATAGGACGCTGTCTCTTTAAGACCTAATGCACGTACCGAATACTGGCACGCATCTCTTTCTCAGCTGTTTCGGTTCGCTGAAGACATAACCGACTGTGTTTACCAGAATACCAAAACGGGTATTTAGACATGACTTTGTATGTACGTTTCCGTTCAAATAGAAGTTAAAGAGGAATTAATCTGTGTGAATCGCGCGTCTCTCTCTCTCTCTCTCTCTCTCTCTGTGTGCGGCAGTGGTAAAAAAAATAAAAAATAAATAAATCAGCGTGCGTGCGTGTTCCCTTTGTAAATTGTTTGAATTGGTAAATTGGCAAGACAAAACATGTGCTAATTATAAACTTTTACTCTATGATGGTTAAACTTAACAGTTAATCTGTGAATCACATGCGTGCCGAACCGTGGGAGTTGGTCCGTTCGGATCACGGATCATATACGATCCGTTGCACAGCTAGCAATTTACACTTGCCCATCTTTGCATTTTGAACCTCACCTCGACAACCGCGTAATGGCAGCACGCAGGTGCAGACCGACGTCAGCGTCTGTAGCCGACCAACCGTAATAAGCTAATAAATCACGGAGACTGTCATTTCACTCCTGTTTCACACATACTAAATTGATCAACTATTAGATGTTTTACGGTGGACCACTGTGCTTCCCTATCTATCGTCATTAAGCACACCGGCTGAAAATTTAATACCTACAGCAACTTAACAGTAAATTTAAGACAATTTAAGACCTTAATTTCCCGGATTTTAATTTAAGACATTTTAAGACTTTTTAAGGACCCGCGGGAACCCTGTAGATAACCCCTTTGATGATTGGCTAACCAATGTGTTTGGAAAATATAAAACCATGATAACATCCATTCTAGTCTCTCTCGCTACTTTTGTGGCTATAGTAGTAACTTGTGGATGCTGCTGCATTCCGTGCATCCGGTCATTGTGTAACAGGGTGATAGTAACTGCAATTGAAAAGAAGGAGGAGGCTCCACCCGCTTATACAATGCCCTTGTTGATATCCCCAGAAGAAGAAGAAGAGGAGGAGGAATGTAACTTGTGAATGTTGTCTCTCTCTCTCTATTAACTGTGCTTTCTTGCAGATGCTGATTCATCATATATTGTGTGTTATATAGAGATGTTAAGTAGATGTTTTGAGCCTAGAAGGAATGTGTAGAAATGTTAACTTAGATGCTTTCAGTGTGATTGTCTTAGCTGACATGTTGTGGTCGCCCATTTGCTAAAATTAGGGGGCCGGCTGGGTGTCTTTCCCCACAGGGGTTTTCGGCCCAGTCCTGTCTGAGCACACTGGTAATATAGGGAATTTTACCTTTTGAATTTTACATGCATGCAATGTTGACTAGAGTAGAATGTTGATATATACCAGTAAGTGAGGCAATGCCGTGATTCAAAATATACTTGTTATTCATTGTTTCTCTCTGTTTGACTGCAATAAGACAGTTTGTTTGTCATATGCTGGCCTCCACCATGGCTAAAGCTGTAAATGTAGTGAAAATGAACAATTTTTATATTTACAGTCAATCGGATGTAAGACTACTTTTACTACAGTTTAAAATTTCAAAACTGATCTCCACATGATGATTTACACCCATATTTTATTGTCAGTAGGAAGTCTCAATGGCTCTCTTGATTCTTGAATGCACCTTTCCTGCATTGCAATAAAACACCAAATTATGAATGAACACCGTTTAGGATATCCAATGGGAAAGAGCGGTTACCAGTGTTAATGAGGTGTTTTCTCGATGACGGGTAAGATCCTCTTTTGGCCAAGCGGAGGGCAACCTAAGGCAGGGATTCACCGCCACTGGGCACCTGCCAGAGATGGAGGTGTTATATGTGAGACTGTTGTGGAGTTGAGCAGATGCTTGATAGGCCTAGAGCATCAGAGAAGCTGTACAGAGTTGCAGCAGGCAGTCTGCCTTTTAAAATATGAGCTCCTCCTACACTGTT
The DNA here is from genome assembly GCF_049309525.1 of Garra rufa. Lineage (NCBI taxonomy): Eukaryota > Metazoa > Chordata > Actinopteri > Cypriniformes > Cyprinidae > Garra > Garra rufa. The sequence continues at coordinate 98,834,165 of NC_133361.1, forward strand.
CACCAGCCACCGCATTCCTTGATGGCTTGCTTTTGATTGCGACCAGGGTCCACAATTTGATGCAATTATGCCAGGGATCACAGCCCTGGGGAGAAAATACCTTTTATAATAAGTTAATGGAGATGTGCTTTCAGTAACCATCTGAGACTATGTGATGATATTGCAAAATTTAAATTGGCTGCTTGAAGCTGTAAAAAAAAAAAATAAATAAAAAAAAAAAAAAACATTAAGCTCTAGGATGAACACTGGGTTTATGAGACTGATATCATGGTTTTTGATTTCATAGACCTTTGGACGTGGTGGTGGCTAGAGCATTTGGCATAACAGACTCCAAACTGTTTTAAATGATTTATGTTGCAGCATTGTAGAAAAAAAAAAAAAAAATTATCATGTGTCTTATCTTTTCTTTTTTTCTTTTTTTTTGGTTGTATATTTCTGTGCATTTTTATTGTGTGGCCAAGAGAGGGATTTGTGGTACTTTTCAGTTTGAATATGTTTTATATATTTTCCATTTTGCATAAGAAGGCTTAAATAATTAAACTATAGAGTGCTAATTACTGTGAAACTGTCTGAAAGGGTTAAACAAAATATTATGTGTAGAGAAATGTTGCAGACTGCTGAGAATAGAGCTTCCTGTGCCTGCATAAGATAAGAACAGATACTTTCGAAAGTCTAACAGGATGCATGAGCTGTGTGTGTGTGTGTTGGAAAGAAACTTCTGCTTTTAGACGCCAACAGCAGAAGATACACGGAAGAGTGATAACTCATATAAGGGAGTGTTTTCTGAAAGAGAATTCGGAAGAACTCGGAAGAACAGAATTCTTCTCCAGCGCTGTTAGATACTCTTGATTTCTCCTATTGCTGAACTTAATAAAACTTTAAATTTTCATTGATTGACTCCTGAACCATTTTTGAACACGCAAAGGACTATTTGAAAGTCCAACAAAATAAACCAAATCTATTTAAACCAATCTTCTTTTAGTTCTCATTCTTTTAACCACTAGTCATCTCTCACAGTTAAATCTGACCCCATTTTAGTCTTGTAACTCGGCTGATAAGGCCGATTGTTACACTTGGATGGGAGACCGCCTGGGAATACCAGGTGCTGTAAGCTTTTGCCTTTTCTTCACTATTTATATAATATGCTGTTTTTTACGGAGGCTGATCTTTAAATAGCCCACTTTCTGGAGCAGCCCTCGCTTACGGCCATACCGCGCTGAGAGCGCCCGATCTCGTTGGATCTCGGAAGCTAAGCAGCGTCGGGCCTGGTTAGTACTTGGATGCGAGACAGCCTGGGAATACCAGGTGCTGTAAGCTTTTGCCTTTTCTTCACTATTTATATAATATGCTGGCTTTTACGGAGGCTGATCTTTAAATAGCCCACTTTTTTGAGCAGCCCTCGCTTACGGCCATACCGCGCTGAGAGCGCCCGATCTCGTCTGATCTCGGAAGCTAAGCAGCTTCGGGCCGGGTTGGTACTTGGATGGGAGACCGCTTGGGAATACCAGGTGCTGTAAGCTTTTGCCTTTTCTTCACTATTTATATAATATGCTGGCTTTTAGAAAGACGTGTTTTACCGCTCTATTTATTACAATCATTTAAATGTATTATAGAGTTTTAAGTGTTTTACATGTTTTTCAGGCCATTTTATTACTCTTAACATTTTAAGTGTGTGTGTGTGTTTAATAAATGGATGGTTGGCCTGGCATGTGACTAGACACATGACAGGAAGCAGGAAGTACAACTGTATAAGAGAGCAGCATGACAAACAAAGGACAGTCACCAAACTGTTGGATTGAGGAGTTGCTAATTTTAGAGCTCACCTTTCCATTCACCACCTGCAAACTTTGGATTACACTTTCTGTGGATTGTATATACACTGGTGGACACTCACATTGGACGTATCAACACACTGGGATTCTTGGACTGTTTTTAGGGTATGGACAAATGAACTGTATTCTTTTAACAGCGTTTACCTAGTTTTATCGTGTTGTTTTAAAGTCTTTTATGTGAACCTTGTAATTAAACCAAATATATTTAAACCAATCTTCTTTTATGTCTCATTCTTTTAACCACTAGTCATCTCTCACAGTTAAATCTGACCCAATTTTAGTCTTGTAACTCGGCTGATAAGGCTGATTGTTACACTTGGATGGGAGACCGCCTGGGAATACCAGGTGCTGTAAGCTTTTGCCTTTTCTTCACTATTTATATAATATGCTGGCTTTTACGGAGGCTGATCTTTAAATAGCCCACTTTTTGGATCAGCCCTCGCTTACGGCCATACCACCCTGAGCGCCCTCTAGTGGAAGCAGGAAGTGGTACAGCTTGCTGGAGAAAGCACACAGAGAGTGTTTTGAGTTTTGAGAACTGGAAACTGAAGCCTGTGTTTTTTAAAACAACCTTTTTGAAAAAGAGGAATTGGTGGGCAGTCAAGTAGCTGTTTGGGGATAAATACTTTCTGTGCTGAGATGGCTACAATGTTGGATGACAAAATGGAGGTGGGAAGAGGCCTGGAGAAAAGGAACACAAGGGAAATGGATGGAGAACGGGACCAAAGAAGAAGGAATTATGAAAAGAGGCTCACAGTGCTGGTGGAAATAGAAGGAGAAGATAGAATAACGATGATGGAGATACTGAAGAAAGTGAGAGAAGAGTGTGGAGTGGTGATCGGCTGTAGATACAAAACACCAAAAGAATACGAGCTGACAATGGAAGAGGAAAAAGGAAAGAAGAAGTTGTTGGATGGGCTAAAGATAAAGAACAGTCGGATTATGGCGAAAGAGGTGGACTGTATGGAGATGGTGGTCTCATTTCTTGGTCTACCAATGTATATTCAGGATGAGGAGATACTGAGAAAGCTGTCGGAATGGGGAGTTAAAGCGGTCTCAAGAGTGAAAAGGAGAATGTGGCCGGGGACAGATATCGCTGATGGGACAAGATTTTTAAAGGTAAAATTCAATGATGTGGTAAAATCACTGCCATATTCAACAAAGTTTGAGACACTAGGAGGGACTGAGCACTTCAGAGTGATACATGACAGGCAAGTGAAAGTCTGTCGCCTGTGCATTCAGCCAGGTCACATTGTAAGAGACTGCCCAAGCTTCAGATGTTTTAAATGTGACAAGCAGGGACATTACGCCAGAAAGTGCAAGGAGGTGAACTGCATTATGTGCAATATGCGACCTGGATTATGTGTGTGTGAAACACTGCCGGAGATGGATGAGGAAAACAGCAATGAGGAGGATTCGGATCTGTATGAGGTGGATGAAGAGGTGGAGATCGAAGGAAAGGAAGGTGAAGCGACTGGAGAAGAAAGAAGGGATGCATGGAGTGGAGAAGAAAGAACAGTGGAGTGGAGAGCGATTGAGAATGTGAGCAGTCAAGAAGAGGAGGCTCCAGGGCAGAGGCAGAGAGAGAGAGAGAAAGAAAAAAGAAAGAAAGGAGAGCGGAACCCGGAAAGGAGATGGCTATGAAGGGCTTGGAGTGTGAAAATGGAGAAGGGGAAACAGCGAAAGGTGATGGAGAGAGTCAGGAGGGTGACAGTGCAAAAGGGCAAGGCGAAAAGCTGCAGGTGGAGGGACGTGGAGGAGTGCCAGAGAGTCTAGAGACAATCGAGGACGAGGACATGGACACACGTGAAGGAAAAAGGGTGCAGAAGAAAAGAAAGAAGAAAGAAATGGAGGAGCACACTGCAGAAAGTAAGTGCATGGATTGAACAAAATGAGTATGATTTTTTTCAAAATTATGATACTTGCTATGTGGGGCATTATGAACATTGCCTGTTTGAATAGCAATGGATTAAGAGATGAAAATAAGTTTGAGAAGGTGAAGGGTTTGTTAAAAGCGGATATACTCTGTTTGCAAGAGACACACTGGTCTGATGAAATAATGGACAACATAAGAAAGAGGTGGGAAGGTGAAATTATTTCTAATCATGGGACTGCAAAATCCTGTGGCGTGGCAACCCTGATAAAAGGAGATCGATTAAACAATGTGAAGCAAATATACAAGGATGGAAGTGGGAGATTGTTAGTGATTGAATTTGTATTTCACAATGAACTGTTCAGGCTGATAAACATTTATGCACCTAACACAGAAAATGAAAGAAAAGAAGTCTTTAAAGAAATTAAGCCGCTGTGTAAAGGCAACTTTATAATAGTCGGTGACTTTAATGTATGGTGCACAAGACTGGACGTGTCAAGCAGCGCAAACTTTAAGTCAGATGTATCCAGAAAATATTTAACTGAATGGATACAAAATGAGGACATAGTTGATGTATGGAGGGATGAGAATCCCTACAAAAAAGACTTCTCTAGAAGACAATTGGTGATGGGAGTCTTGAAACAAAGCCGTATAGATTTATGTTTAACCAAAAGGGAAATGTTAAAATATATAAAAAATGTGAGATATAAGTTTGTGGGAGTAAGTGACCATGCTATGATGATGGTAAAGATGGGTGTGAACGAGGAGGAGAGGGGGGGAGGAATGTGGTGTTTGAATGCAGACTTGCTAAAAGAAGAGGCATATAAAGAAAATATCAGAAAATGTATAGAGTATGAAATGGAAAATATCTTATTTGATGAAAATGTATGTGAGTGGTGGGAAAAAATGAAAGGGATAATTAAAAAAAGAAGTATTAGATATGCCAAACAAAGGAATTTTAAGAGAAGGAGCAAAGTTGAGGTAATGCAAAATGAATTGAAGAGGGAAGCAGAAAAAATAGAAAGTAATCCCGAGCAAGATAAAGAACGCTTTATGCAGATAAATGCAGAAATAGAGGAGTATGAAAAAGAAAAAAGTAAGGGTGCAATAATAAGGAGTAGAGCGCAGTATGCGTTAGAGGGAGAAAGAAGCACAAAGTTCTTTCTAAACTTAGAAAAGAAAAAGCAGATGAAAAAGTATATAACAGAGTTGGAAAATGAAAAAGGAGATAAGATTACTGATTATGTGGAGATAATAAGAGAAGTAGAAATATTTTATAAGAAGCTATTTAAGAAAGAAGGGGTTAAACAGGAGTGTGTGGAGGAAGTTTTGAACTCTGTGAGTGTGAGGTTAAGTGAAAGTGAGAAAAATACATGTGAAAGTGACATAGGTATCGAAGAAATAAAAGAAGCAATAAAACAGACAAAGAAGAATAAAAGCCCGGGCTCAGACGGCTTAACGCATGAGTTTTACAAGACTTTTGAAGAGACTGTAGCACCAATATTGTGGAAGGTTTATAGAAGTATGGAAGAGAGAGGTGAAATGCCAGAGTCTATGGGGCTAGGAGTAATCACAATACTATATAAAAATAAAGGAAGTCCACTTAAGCTAGAAAATTATAGACCGTTGAGTCTGTTAAACACGGATTATAAAATACTGACAAAAGTGCTGGCAAATAGGATAAAAGAGGTGGTAGGGTCAATAGTATCACCAAGCCAAGCTTATAGCATAAAGGGAAGAGACATTACAGATACAATTTGCACAATAAGGGACGTAGTAGAAGGGATGGGGAAAGATGGGAAAGGGGGATTGGTTTTATCTATAGACTTAAATAAGGCTTTTGATAGGGTGGAACATAGCTTTATAGAACAGACAATGGGGAGATTTGGGTTTGGAGAGAGAATGCAAAATGGATAAAATTAATATATGTAAATGCTAAAAGTTGTGTTAAGGTTAATGGGGTGTTAACTGACCCCTTTCAGTTAGAGAGGTCAGTAAGGCAAGGCTGTCCGTTGTCTGCAATATTGTATTCAATAACAGCTGAGCCACTGGCGACACTCATCAAAAATGACAAGGAAATAAAAGGTATTCAAATACCAAATGGAGGATTGAGTGTAATACATCAATATGCAGATGATACAACTTTTACAGTTAGGGATATAGAGAGTATAAATAAAATTAGAAAACAGATGGAAAAATATGGGAAAGCGTCAGGTGCTAAAATAAATGTGGAAAAATCTGAAATAATGAGTATAGGAGGAATAAGGGTGGAAGGGTCAGATGTTCCATTTAAAATAACGAAAGATTTTATAAAAATTTTAGGGGTAAACGTAGGAGAGAATGCAAAAGAGGCAAGAGATGCAACATGGTCAGGAGTGCTAAACAAAATCAAGCAAGTGTTACAGTTTTGGAGACTAAGGGAATTAAGACTAAGAGGAAAAGTGGTAGTGGTTAATTCTTTATTGTTAACTAAATGTAATTATGTGATGGGAGCAATTGATTTACCAGACTGGGTGTTAAATGGAATAAAAGAGGCTGTGAACATTTTTGTGTGGGGTGGGAAAGGAGTAAAAATATCAGCAAAAACATTAATAGCAGATTACAGTGAGGGGGGGTTGAAATTGATGGATTTAGATGTGAAAAGGAAAGCAATAAGAGTTAAGACAATAAAAAAGTATTTATGTGGCAAAGTAGAATATGGATGGAAGGGGTATATGAGAAAATATTTAAATTAAGGAGGAGGGTGTGGTGAAGAAGGAGTGTTCATGGTTTTAAAAAAGCCAATGATTGAAAAGTTGCCTTTGTTTTACCAAGAAGTGTTTACTGCATGGGCTGAATTTGTGATAAATGTAAACTATGAATGTGAAAACATAAACCAAATACACAATCAGCCAATTTTCCTGAACCCAAGAATAAGGAGGGGAGGGAAAATGCTTTACAACAGACTGTTCATGAGAGCGGGGGTAAGGAAAGTAAAGGATTTGGCTTACGAATATGTAAAAGGTTTTTTACCGAATAGAGCAATATATGATTGTGTGGTGGGGTGGGATGATGAAATTGAGAAAGCAAAAGTGGATGGTGAATGTGAAAACATTAAAAAAAGCCTGCCTGAAAGGTGGGTAGAAAGGATTGAAAGGGAAACTGTTAAAGTGGGAGATTGGGGAATGCCTGAAATGTACATTGTGGAAAATGGGAGAAAAAAGTTTTTGTGGGAGATAAATGTGAAAACTGTATACAAAATGATGGTCAGAAAGGAGATCAAAGTGCCTGCATCAGAAGCGGTATGGCCAAGATTGTTTCCTGATTTGAAAGTAAAAACAATATGGAGAAATTTAAATATAAAATACAACGGACTAGACTGTGAGAACTTGGACTTCAAGCTACGACACAATAGAATCTATACAAAGGTGGTAATTCATCAAATGAATAAAAATGTGAGTAGAGAATGTGATATATGTGAGACAGAGCCAGAAACTTTGATGCACATTTTCTTTGAGTGCAAGGAACTTGAGGAGTTTCATGGAAAAATGAAAAAACTGATAAAAGATGGAATGGGAAAAGGGGTTGCAGAAGATGAGTGGAAAAAACTGTTTTTGTTTGGTGAATGTACAAATTATAAGGATAGGAAGGTGAACTTTTGGAATTTGATTCTGAGTAATGCAAGGTATGCAATATGGGTGAGGAGGAATATGGCATACTATGAGAGAAAGAAAGTAGATGTGATTGAAATGTTCAAGAGTATTGTTAGAAAGAATGTGTATATAATGTGGAAATACCTAAGCAAAGAAGAATTTGAAAAAGCATTTGTAGAAGAAAGTGGATTTATATGTACAAAAGAAAGGTTTAGTTTAACATTTTGAAAAGAAATGGTTATATTTAAGTTAGGTATTTTTGTTTTGGGTTTTTGGTTTCGTTTGAGTGATATAAAGGAGGGTTAAATTCAAAGCTCATGCTGTATATGCTAAATTGTCTTCAAATTTTATAAGATTGAAAGGTGTAATGAATGAAAAATGAGTTATGTAAATATTATTTTGTACTTTTTGATAATAAAAAAAAAAAAAAGAGCGCCAGATCTCGGAAGCTAAGCAACGTCGGGCCTGGTTAGTACTTGGATGGGAGATCGCCTGGGAATACCAGGTGCTGTAAGCTTTTGCCTTTTCTTCACTATTTATATAATATGCTGGTTTTTACGGAGGCTGATCTTTAAATAGCCACTTTTTGGAGCAGCCCTCGCTTACGGCCATACCGCGCTGAGAGCGCCCGATCTCGTCTGATCTCGGAAGCTAAGCAGCGCCGGGCCTGGTTAGTACTTGGATGGGAGACCGCCTGGGAATACCAGGTGCTGTAAGCTTTTGCCTTTTCTTCACTACTTATATAATATGCTGGCTTTTATGGAGGCTGATCTTTAAATAGCCCACTTTTTGGAGCAGCCCTCGCTTACGGCCATACCCCCACCTGAGGCGCTAGAGAGCAAACAGGAAGTGAGTTGGCAGTTTGTAGTGTGCAGTAGGTGAGATAGGCTCACCATTTTTCTGGGTGTTTTTTCACATTTATTTTGTTTGTTTTTTAGTTAGAAAAAGTTTTTTTTGAGGAAGGTTTTTTTTTTTACCCCAAACAGGTCTTTCTGTTTGGGGTTTGAGACAACCAAAATATGGATTTAATGGACAAAGAACACGGACTGGTAAAACAACATGAGATAGGAAATGCGGAACCAGGATTTGTTGCAGACATAACTGAAAGGAATATAAATGAAAGACATGGAGAAAACAATAATGAAACGTGGGCGACGGTGGTTTCAAGGAGGAAACAAGAAAGAAAAACAACTGGACAAGAACGGAAAGGAGATCTACAATCAACTGAAGGTATTGGAATTGAGAAAGAAGTTGGAGAAAAAAGAAATGTTTTATCTCAACGACAACAAATGATACAGAAATTAAGCAAACAAACAAGGTATCAGAGGGAATACAAGAAAGAAGCAACATTAACAATGACTGTTAAAGATATAGAAAATATAACAATACTAATGATAATTAAAGCAGTTGAAGAGAAAGTTGGAATGGGAAAATTGATCGGACTGAGAAGAAAAAATAATTATGATTTTGAAATGACTATGGAAAGTGAGATGGACTGTGATTTGCTGTTGAATGGAATAATGATAAACGGACAAGAATGTGAGATAAGGAAATTGTGTGCAACAGAAAGAATGGTGTCTTTCTTGAGTCTGCCCAGCTATATAGAAGATGAGGAAATCAGTCAAAAACTAATCAATTGGGGTGTAACTCCCATTCTACCACTAAGAAGAAGATATCATCCCGGGACAACGGTGGCAGACGGAACACGATTTTTGAGGGTAAAGTTTCCACAAGAGGTGACGTCTTTACCATACAACACAAGCTTCAGGACTGAAGAAGGAGTGCAGTACTTCAGAGTGATTCACGATAATCAAGTGAAGACATGCAGGATCTGTGTAAGTCCGGAGCATGAAAAAAAGGACTGCCCACAATTCACATGCAGAAATTGTCTTGAGCAGGGGCATTATGCGCGAGACTGTAAAGTCCCGCGGTGCCAAGGCTGCCAAAAGACAATGTTAAGATGCAGATGCGAGATAGAAGACGAGGAAAATGAAGATCCAGGAATGGAAATACAAGAGGTAATGGGAGTTACAACAATTGAGAGGTTAAATGACTCACAAAGGCAGACGCAAGGAGAGGACGAGAAACAAGATGACGAGGAAGAGGAGAACAACAACATAGATGAGAATAAAGAAAAGAAGGAAGATGAAGAACAAGGAATGGAGATGGGAGGAGGAGCGAACAAAGAGGATATAAATTTGATTAAAGAAGGATTTTCTAAGGAACAGGACGATGTGGACACTAATGAACTGGACTACGAAAAAGGACAAGAAAAAGAAAAAGCTGAGGATAAGGGAATAAAGACACTGACTGAGGTAAGAGGAGCAGACAATGGGGGGGAAATTCGTGGAATGGAAAACAAAGGAAAAGAAAGACTGAATAGATGTGTAAAAACAAGAAAAGATGGCTTAGACATTCAACAGGTTCTTAAAAGGCAGAAGATAAGAAGAGAAGAGCAAAAGGAAAGACTGGAGAGGAGGAAAGCTGAAATGGGTGAAGTAAAAAATACTTTTTTGAAAGACAATGAAACGGATTGAATGGTGGGTTTTGGTTTTTCCAATCTTTTCTTTAATGAGCTCTATATCAATTGTATCGCTGAATGCTAGAGGATTATCCAAATGTCAAAAGTTTGAAAGATTAATGTGTCTGACCAAAAAATGTGATGTGCTATGTTTACAAGAAACGAAATGGGAAGATAAAATAAGTGATGAAATTAGAAAATTATGGAACGGAGAAATATATAGTAACTGTGATATGGAAAGGAAGAGAGGGGTAGCTATTTTAATAAGAAAAGGAGTATTTGAAGAAGTAAATATAGATTATAAAGACACAAAGGGAAGAATAATAATTGTTAAATTTGTGTGTAATGGAAAAGAAATGAAAGTGTGTAATATACATGCACCAAATGATGAAAGAGATAAATTTAATTTTTACAGGGATATGAATGAGTTAATAGAAAAACATGACAACATTATGGTGTTAGGTGATTTTAACACTGTAATACAGAGAATTGATGTAGATGATTCAATGGGATTTAGAAGAGATAGAGGGAGGAATGAACTACATAACATAATGGAGAAATATAATATGGTGGATGTGTGGAGAGAGAGGAATGGTATGAAAAGAGAATATTCAAGAAGACAAATTGTTGACAGAGTTCTAAAGCAAAGTAGAATAGACTTATTTTTATGTAAGAAAAAGGAAGCATATTATGTCACTAAGGCGTCTTACAAAAATTATAGTGAGAGTGATCATGATTTTTTATGGATATTGATGAATTTTAATGAGGCTGATAAAGGACCAGGGGTGTGGATATTAAATGTAGAACTTCTAAAAAATGAAATATACAGAATGGAAATAGAAAGTATAATAATTAATAGTGTAAATGAGGAAATGTATGAAATGGAAAAAGGGTTTTGGTGGGACATTCTAAAAAAAAGAATAAAAAAATTCTCAATGGAATATTCAAAAAAATGGCAAAAAGTCAAAAAGATGAAAGAAAATAAGATCAAAAAAGAGTGGGATGAAGAAATGAGGAAAGTAAATGAGCATGATGAAAATATTGATAAGATAATAGAATTACAGGAAGAATTAAAGAAAATAGAAGAAGAGAAGTGTAAAGGAGCAATAATAAGAAGTAGGGCGAAAGACATTGTAGAAGGAGAAAGAAGTACGAAATATTTTTATGAATTAGAAAAAACAAGACAGAGAGCAGATATAATAAAAAGTATTAAAACAGAAGATGCAAGGATTGTAGAAGATAAAACAGGAATTTTGGAAGAAGTCAGAGAATTCTATAAGCATTTATTTACCAAAAATGAGATAGTTTTAGAAGATGAGGAATTTGTATTAAGTAAAATACAGGTTAAAGTTAATGAGGGAGACAAAGAAATGTGTGAGAGTGAGATTACGGAATTAGAAATAGGAACTGCAATTGATCAACTGAAAAATGGTAAAAGTCCAGGAATAGATGGATTAACAGCTGAATTTTATAAGGTTTTTAAAGATGTGTTATGTCCAATTTTAAATGAAATATTTATAGATAATTTTAAAAAAGGGAATTTAACGAATAGTATGAAGAAAGGTATGGTGAAAATAATTTACAAGAAAAAAGGTGATAAGAGAGACCTGAAAAACTACAGACCACTAAGCATGTTGAATACAGATTATAAAATATTAGCCAAAATTTTAGCCAATCGATTGAAAATAGTAGTACCAAATATAATTACTACAAATCAAGCATATGCTGTTCTAAAAAGAGATATTACTGATGTCATTAACAATATAAGAGATATGATATGGTACATGAAGGAGGAGAAAGAAACAGGATATATAATAAGTGTGGATTTAGAAAAGGCTTTTGATAGAGTTGAACACAAATACTTGATACATGTGATGGAGAGATTTGGTTTTGGGGAGAATTTTTTAAAATGGATAAAATGTTTATATACAGATATAAGTAGTTGTGTAAAAGTGAATGGTTTTTTAACTAAAGATTTTAAAATAACGAGATCAATCAGACAAGGTTGTCCTATGTCAGCATTATTATACACTTTAGTATCTGAAGCTTTAGGACTGGCAGTAGACCAGGAAAAGAACATAAAAGGAATACGCATAAAAGGAGAAGAATCAGAACAAAAAATATTTCAATATGCAGATGACACGACATTGTTTGTAAAAGATATTAAAAGTATGGATAAAGCAATGGAAGTTTTAGAAAGATATTGTAAAGGAACAGGGGCAAAAGTTAATAAAGAAAAAACTACATACATGAAAATTGGATTACCGAATGATCTGCTGAATAAAATGCAATTTAAGGAAGAAAAGAAGAGTATGAAAATTTTAGGTATAAGGGTTGGAGAAAATGAAAATGAAATAAGAGAAGTGGTATGGGAGGAGGTTTTAAAAGGAATGGAGAAGAGATTAAATTTCTGGAAATTAAGAGGATTATTTTTAAAAGGGAAGGTTTTAGTTATTAATTCTTTGTTTTTATCAAAAATGTGGTATGTATTGGGTTCTGTGAGTTTGCCTATATGGGTGTATAAAAAAATCAAATCTATTGTTTTAAACTTTTTATGGGAGGGGAAACCATCGAAAATTGCTTATGACACTCTAATTGGAAAGGTGGAGGAAGGAGGGTTGGGACTAATAGATCCATTAATAAGAATGAAAAGTATAAGAATAAAAACTGTTAATAAATACTGGAAACATGGGAAATATGCGTGGAAGGGTGTAATGAACTATTTTTTAAATAAATGTGGAAAAATGGGAGATGATGTTTTATGGATGAAGCTAAAAGAAAACATGATGAACGGAATACCAGAGTTTTATAAAGAGGTTGTAAAAGCATGGGGTGATTTTAGAAAGCATGTTGTTTGTACGTCTTTTACCAGGGAAGAGATTTTAAGACAACCATTGTTTTTAAATAATCAAATTAAAAAGGGAAATGATACCATTTTTTATAAAAAATGGTTTTATGCGGGGATAAAGCAAATAAAAGATATTTTGTATGAAGTGATACCTGGTTTTGTACCGGTGCAAGTAATAAGAGACGCAATTGTAGAAAATTATGACAATGAAACTAAAACAGTCTTAGAAAAACAATACAAACAAATGAAAGAAGTAATACCGGAAGAATGGATAAATATTATAGAAGGTACAGAAGAAACAAAAGGTAATGATGGAATGATGATTGATTTTAAAAGTAATGACAAACAGCATGCTTTTAAAGATGGTATTTTAAAGATGTTTTATTCTTGTTTATGTGAAGATGTTTTTATCACACCAAAAGCAGAAGGATATTGGCAAAGATTGTACCCAAGTATGGAAACTAAGAAAATATGGAAAAATCTAAGAGCTTGGTGGAAAAGTCCAATTTTAGAAAACTTTGATTATATTTTAAGACATAATTGTTTATTAAGTGAAATGAGACTGTGTAAATTTGGAATGGCAAGTGATGCAATATGCAAGGTATGTAATAGGGAAGATGAAGGATTGATACATATTTTTTTTAAATGCACAGGGTTAAAATGTTTTATAAAAAAATTAAAAGAAATGACAAGTAAATTGGGAGTAGAACAAAGATGTATTGATGAAGAATGGGAAACAATGTTTTTATTTGGTTCTAAAGGTAATTTTAAGAATGTGTGTTTTTTAAATTTGATATTAACCATTGCTAGATTTGTAATTTGGAGCAGAAGGAATTTTGTCAAACAAAAGAAAACAAAAATACCTGTGTGCAAACTTTTTAAGGTGAAGATGTGTTTTATTTTAAATGTTTTGTTTGATTACTGTAATATGAATGAAGAGAAAGATGTTTTTGTCAAAATTTTTGTAAATGATAACCCATTTATTGAAATGACATGGTTTCGATTTAATGTATTGTTGCCAGAATGTGATTCAGACTGTTTTTAAAATGTATTAACATGTTTTAAATAAATAAATAAATTAAAGAAAAAAAAAAAAAAAAAAAAAAAAAAAAAAAAGAGCGCCCGATCTCGTCTGATCTCGGAAGCTAAGCAGCGCCGGGCCTGGTTAGTACTTGGATGGGAGACCGCCTGGGAATACCAGGTGCTGTAAGCTTTTGCCTTTTCTTCACTATTTATATAACATGCTGGCTTTTACGGAGGCTGATCTTTAAATAGCCCACTTTTTGGAGCAGCCCTCGCTTACGGCCATACCGCGCTGAGAGCGCCCGATCTCGTCTGATCTCGGAAGCTAAGCAGCGTCGGGCCGGGTTAGTTCTTGGATGGGAGACCGCCTGGGAATACCAGGTGCTGTAAGCTTTTGCCTTTTCTTCACTACTTATATAATATGCTGGCTTTTACGGAGGCTGATCTTTAAATAGCCCACTTTTTGGAGCAGCCCTCGCTTACGGCCATACCCCCACCTGAGGCGCTAGAGAGCAACAGGAAGTGGTTGGCAGCAGTTGGGAGAGGAAGGCTCTCCTCCATTTTGTGTTTAATTTTTGTTTGTTTTGTGAGTTGTAATACGTTAAGTTAGTTTTTTGTGTTTTTTGTCAACTTTTAAACCACCTAACAGCAGCATTCTTGCTGTCTGGAGGGTGGTTAGTTCCTTTTTTTTTTTTTTTTTTTTTTTTTAATGGATGGATTAATTTCTATGAATATGGATTTGGCACGAGAGAAAAGGCAGCAAACAGAAAATGGACTGGATAAAAGACAACGAGAAAAGGATTACCCTAAAAAGGAGCAGAAACGGATTTACGCTAAAGAAGCAACCGTAGTGATTGATCTGACTGAAGTGCAGGATGGGAAAGCAGAGGACATTATTCAAGCACTGACAGACAAGATGGACGTGACGACTATACTTGCGGTAAGACCAAAAATGATGAGAGAATATGAAATAACATTGGAGAAAGAAGAAGATATTGAGAAACTAGCAGATGGATTGATGATAAAAGGAAAGACATGTGAAATTAAAAAGTTGAATAATAAAGAATTTGTTGTCTCTTTCATGCATCTGCCCGCTTACCTGGAGGACGACGTGGTTCTACAAAAGCTGGAGGGATGGGGGTAACTCCCATCTCCCAGATCAAACGGAGATTTTATCCGGGCACCCGCATCGAGGATGGAACGAGATTTGTGAGAGTGCGATTCCCAAAAGAGGTGGCTTCTCTGCCCTATAGCACGAGAATGGAGACAGAAGAGGGGCCTCAGCATTTTAGGGTGATACACAGCCAGCAGGTGAGAACCTGTAGGCTGTGTATGAGCCCTGAACACCTGATGAAGGACTGCCCAGACTTCAAATGTTTCAAGTGCGAGGAGAGGGGCCACTTTGCATGGGACTGTAATGCAGTGAGGTGCCCGGACTGCAGGCTCGTACTAAATAAGTGCGAGTGCTGGTTCGGAGACCAGCAGGAGGATGACCAGGAGAGCGGGCAGATGCATGAGGGAGACAATGAAGAGGAGCCACGCGAGGACACGGGAGGAACACAAAGAGAGGGTATTGCAGGCACGGACATTGACGATGAAAGCGAAAGGACTGGAGTAATGCAGGACAACGACGAAACAGAGACACTGATGGAGACGACGGAGGATTTACAAACAGAATTGGAAGAGTCAGAGGAGCAGGTCAACGAGGAAGGGAGAGTGGACAGAGACAGCGAAAACATTGATGATGGCGGCACCATGGGAATATCAAATAAAAGAAGAAGAAGAACTAAGGTAACACCAAATCTAGAGAAAGCCAAAAGGAAAGTTTTAAAACAAACATGTGAGGAGAAACAGGACAGTGGAGATACTGGAAAGGAAGGGGAGGCCATGAGCTGACAAAATGGGGACTTTATGGCTTTTAGTTTATTTTATGGTGTTGAAAATTGTGACTTTTAATGCTAGAGGACTAATGAATGGTTTTAAATTTGAAAAGATGAAGGAACTGTGTAAAAATGAGGACGTGATTTTATTGCAAGAGACAAACTGGAAAGAGAATCGTATGGAGGATTTTAAAAAAAGATGGGAAGGGGAATTACTCTTTAATAACGGAGAAGGAAAAATTGGAGGAGGAATGGCGATTTTAATAAGAAAAGACAGAGGTATCAAGACAAAGCATTTGTATAGTGATAAAAAAGGAAAATGTATGGTTGTAGAAATGGTGATGGAGGAAGAAAATTTTATTTTAGGGAACGTGCATGCTCCGAATGAAGAAAAAGAAAAGAAAATGTATTTTAATGTTTTAGCCGATGTAATTGAAAAATGGGGGAAGGTGGTGATCGCAGGGGATTTTAACACAGTTTTTAGCAAAATGGATATGGCAAACGGGATGGTTTTTAAAACGGATGGGGGCAGAAAAGAACTAAAGTCGTTGATGGAAGAGAAAAATATGATTGATGTGTGGAGGGAAAGAAACGAGAAAAAGAAGGAATTTTCAAGAAGACAGTTGGTGGGGAATTTTATGTGCCAAACCAGAATAGATTATTTCTTAAGTAATAGAAATCTGGAATGTTTTATTGACAGAATAGTTTATAAAGACACAACCTTAAGCGATCACAAAATGGTTTTAATGGTGATGGATTTTAAAAGAGAAACGAAGGGACCTGGAGTGTGGATCTTAAACACTGATGTTTTAAAAAATGAAAGTTTTAAAAAAGAGATTGAAAATATATTAGATGAGAGGAAAAAAGATCTGATGTATATGGAAGACAAAAGGCAATGGTGGGAAAACGTAAAGTATCAGATAAAGAAATATTCAATAAACTACTGTAATTTGTTACAAAAGGTTAAAAGAACTAAGGAGAAAGAAGTAAGGAGAACATTAAAAGAGGAGTTAAATAAAAATGAAGTAAATGTACAAAAAGTAATTCAATTTGAAAATACATTGGGAAAAATAGAAGAGGAGAAATGCAAAGGGGCGATGTTAAGAAGTAAAGCAAAATACATGGTGGAAGGAGAAAAATGTAACAGATTCTTTTTTAATCTTGAGAAAAGCAGGGGGAAAGCGGAAATAATTAAAGAACTTAAAAGTAAGGATGGGAAAGTGGTGTCAGATACAGAGGGGATTTTAAAAGAAGTGAAAACATATTATGAGGAATTGTTTAAGTCAGAGGGAGGAGATGAGGAAAAACGGAAGATTTTATTACAACAAATAGCAAGGAAAGTTGGTGAGGAGGATAAAAAGGATTGTGAAAGCGAAATAACAACAGAAGAAATTAAACAAGCCATAAATCAATTAAGAGTGAAGAAAAGCCCTGGAATAGATGGTATTGGAAGCGAGCTTTACAAAGTTTTTAAAGAAAAGGTAGTTGGGATTTTAAATGAAATTTATGAAGAAGTGTTCAAAAAAGAAAGAGTAAACCCAAAAATGGGGCTAGGATTAATGAAAATAATATACAAGAAAAAGGGAGACAAAAATGAACTGAAGAATTTTAGACCCATTACAATGTTAAACACTGATTTAAAAATTTTAGCAAAGGTCTTAGCGAATAGGTTAAAAAAAGTCATGCCAAATATAATAGAAACCAACCAAGCATATGGAGTAAAGGGGAGGGATATAGCAGACGTTACAAGCAGCATAAGAGATATAGTGGGTTATATAAAAGAAAAAGAAAGGAGCGCATACATTATAAGTATGGACTTTGAAAAGGCGTTCGACAGAGTTGAACATGGGTTTTTATTTGCGATTTTAAAAGAATTTGGTTTTGGAGATAATTTTATAAAATGGATCTCAATTTTATACAGGGATATTTTAACAAAAGTAAAATGCAATGGATTTTTAACTCAACCTTTTAAAGTTTCAAGATCTATAAGACAAGGGTGTCCATTGTCAGCACAGTTGTACTCTTTGGTGGCAGAACCTTTAGGGCTTTTAATAAACAGAGAAAAAAGAATAAATGGAATAAAAATGGAAGAGGGAAAAGAGTTAACAAACATATTTCAATACGCTGATGACACGACAGTTGTGGTTGAAAATATAGAAAGTGTTAAAAGAGTGATAGAGAAAACAACATTTTATTGTGAGGGTTCAGGTGCAAAAATAAATGAAGAAAAAACTGTATATATGAAGTTTGGAAGGGCCGAGATTTTAACGGGGCTTTTTAGGTTTAAGGAGGTCCAAGAAATGAAGATTTTAGGAGCAATATTAGCAAGGAATGAAAAGGAGGCAATTGACAATATGTGGGAAGAGACGGTAGGAGGGATGGAAAGAAGACTTATTTTTTGGAGAAACAGATCTTTAAGTTTGAAAGGGAAAATTTTAATTGTAAATATGTTAATGTTATCCAAAATGTGGTACAATTTACATGTCATGCCATTGCCAGACTGGGTTTTGAAGAGAATAAAGAAAAGTGTTTTAGAATTTCTATGGGACAAAAAGCCTCCAAGAATTGCATATTTTACATTGATAGGGAAACCAGAAGAGGGAGGAATGGGGTTGGTCGACGTAGAGCAAAAAATGAAAAGCATGAGGGTAAAAGTGGTAAGGAAATATTTGGATGACACGAACAATGCAGAGTGGAAGAAAATGATGAGCTTCTATTTAAACAAATGTGGGAATTTTAATTTAGGGGAAGACATTTTATGGATGAAGCTGAAGAATTGGATGATGGAGGGGATCCCACAGTTTTATAAAGAGGTTTTAAATGCTTGGAGGCTTTTTTTAACAGAGGTGGATTTTAATCCAGAGGGGAGGGAAAGGATTTTAAATCAACCTCTGTTTTTAAATGGAAAAGTAAAGATACAAGAGCGTGACCTCTATTTTAAGAAATGGTTGCAAGTGGGGATTGTGAAGGTAAGGGATGTTTTATGGGAATATAAAGAGGGATTTTTACCACTTCAAGTGATTATAGATGCGATGGAGGAGGGGAAGGAGGATTTTAATGTAATGTTTTTAAAAAGACAATACGAAGAGGTAAAAAAAGCAATCCCTGGAGAATGGCTGGATGATCTTAACAAGAGGGAAGAAAAGGAGAACAAAATGAATGTGTTTTTAAAATGTAAAGACAAGTTGGTGAATTTTAATTTGGGTACTGTTAAAATGTTTTATGGTTTTTTTATGAAAAGAATTTTTAAAAAACCTGTTGCCAATCAATTCTGGATAAGGCATTTTAAGGAAATTGAAGAAAAAGATATCTGGAAGCTTATGGCATGGAAATGGTTGGATGTAGACCTAGAATGTTTTGATTATTTTATTAGACAAAATGTGATTTTTACGGAAATGAGATTGTGTGCTATGCAGAAAGAAACAAATGCTCAATGCAAAGTTTGTAAAACAGAAGATGAGGGAATTTTACATTTGTTTTTATTCTGTAAGGAGTTGATCCCATTTTTTAACGAATTTAAGAAACTAATCAAAGATTTAAGAGGTAATGAAGAGGATTTTAATTGGAGTAGAATGTTTATGTTGGGAATAGCAGAGAATAAACCAAACAAGAAACTCATTAATTTGTTTTTAATTGTGGCAAAAAAAGCTATATGGAAAAGAAGGAATATAGCGAAAAACAGAGATTTTGTTTTAAACCTTTGGTTTCTTTTTAAATGGATGGCAGAAGATCATGTCAAAATGCTGTACAGTTATTTTAAATCAGAAAATATTATGGGAGATTTTTATGAAATTTTCACAAAAGATGTCATATGTATTTTAAAAAATATGCACTTTTACATGCCATGGGAAGATGAACTTTTGTTGGTTTAGCTTTTAGGCTTTTATTTGTTGTTATGATTGGGTTAAAAAGATGCTTGTGTCATGTAATATTTATGAATGTTTCCCCAGCAACAATGCCAAATACTCGGAAATTGGTGATAACGGTTTTGTTGTGTATTGGGTTCTTCCTCAGTAGTAATGAAAATGTATTATTGATTTGTGTATTCAATGTGTATTCAAATATATAATGATTTTTGTACAATAAAAAATAAAAAAAAAAAGAGCGCCCGATCTCGTCTGATCTCGGAAGCTAAGCAGCGTCGGGCCGGGTTAGTTCTTGGATGGGAGACCGCCTGGGAATACCAGGTGCTGTAAGCTTTTGCCTTTTCTTCACTATTTATATAATATGCTGGCTTTTACGGAGGCTGATCTTTAAATAGCCCACTTTTTGGAGCAGCCCTCGCTTACGGCCATACCGCGCTGAGAGCGCCCGATCTCGTCTGATCTCGGAAGCTAAGCAGCGCCGGGCCTGGTTAGTACTTGGATGGGAGACCGCCTGGGAATACCAGGTGCTGTAAGCTTTTGCCTTTTCTTCACTATTTATATAATATGCTGGCTTTTACGGAGGCTGATCTTTAAATAGCCCACTTTTTGGAGCAGCCCTCGCTTACGGCTATACCACGCTGAGAGCGCCCGATCTCGTCTGATCTCGGAAGCTAAGCAGCGCCGGGCCTGGTTAGTACTTGGATGGGAGACCGCCTGGGAATACCAGGTGCTGTAAGCTTTTGCCTTTTCTTCACTATTTATATAATATGCTGGCTTTTACGGAGGCTGATCTTTAAATAGCCCACTTTTTGGAGCAGCCCTCGCTTACGGCCATACCACTCTGAGTGCTTGGTACAGTCCAGTGACATCACAGGAAGTGTTGCAGTAGCAGTTGGTGGGAGAGGCCCACCATTTTGTTTAGTTTGTTAGTTTATTTTTTTGTCTTTATATTTTTTTCAGTTGGATTCCCCAGCAGTTAATGCTGCTAGGGGGAGTCATTTTTTTTTTGAGATTTCAAAAATGGATGGATTAACGGCAGCAGAAAAGGATATAGCAAGAGAAGCACATGGACAAGAGTTGGCAAAAGATAATGGATTTCGACGGAATATCAATAAGTTTGGTGGCAAAGCAAAAGAAGCAAAGTCATTTCTGAAGGAAGCTACAGTAATTGTTAATTTGATGGATCTAAGAGATGCAATGGCGGAGGACATTATACAGGCTGTGACAGAAAAGATTGGATTTGGAAAGCTGTTGGCGGTAAGACCAAGGCCAGATAGAGAATATGAACTGACTTTGGATGATGAAGCAATGTGTGATGAATTAATGGATGGGTTAATGATAAAAGACAAGATCTGTGAAATCAGGAAATTGCAGAATAGAGAATGCATTGTTTCGTTTATGCACTTACCAGCATATATGGACAATAAAGACATTTTATCAAAGTTGGAAAAATGGGGTGTAACCCCAACATCAGACATTAAACGACGGTACTATCCCGGCACAGACATAACGGATGGAACAAGATATCTAAGAGTCCGCTTTCCAAAAGAAGTGGTATCTCTGCCCTATAGTGCTAAGTTTGAGACAGCTGAAGGGGCACAATACTTCAGGATCATGCATGATAGGCAGATGAAAATCTGTAGGCTATGCATGGATCCTGGTCATATTTTCAAAGACTGTCCTAATTTGAAGTGTTATGAGTGTGAAGAGCAAGGGCATTATGCTCGTAACTGCAATGCTGTAAAGTGCCCAGACTGTAAACGTGCTTTGGTGAAGTGTGAGTGTTGGATGGAGGATGAAGGAGGAGAAGGAGAGGATAATCAATTAAAAGAGACTGAAACTTTGAGTGATGAAGGACATGTATGCAAGAAAACTCAGGACTCAAATGAAAAAGAAATAAATCAACCTGAAAGGATGGACAAGGAAGAACGTGATAACTTGATGGACAATGGGGATAATGAAGAGGAGCAACAAAAAGAAAAGGACAAAGATGGGCAAATGGGAAGTGATGAACAAACAACACTAGAGATAATGCAAACAACGACGGAGGAACAGGACAAAATGGAACAAGCACAAACGATTTTGGAAATAGAAGAGGATTTGGGAAAAGGAGACGAAGGAAACGAAGAATCTAAAGACATGGGAAAGGAAAGAATGCAGAGAAGAAGATCCATTAAGGTAACCCCTAATATAAAAATGGCTAAAAAGAAAAGACAGAAGAAAAGAAAAGAATTTGATGAAAACAGATTTGGGGTATTGATGACTATGGGAGAAGAAAATGAATGATGAATATAGTAAAGAACATTTTAATTATTAGTCTTTTAAGTATTGTATCATTAAATGTTAGAGGTTTACTGAATGTGGAAAAATTTGAAAAAGTGAAAGAATTAAGTAAAAAAACAGATGTAATTTTATTGCAAGAAACAAATTGGAAAAATGAAATGATGGAAAGTTTTGAAAGAAGATGGAAAGGGAAAATGTATTACAATAATGGAGATGGACGAAAAGGAAAAGGAGTTGCAGTTTTATTTAAAAGAAATATAGGGGATAATGTTAAAATTATATATTGTGATAAAGAAGGGAAATGTATTATTGTGAGAATGGTCTGGGGAGGAGAAGATGTTATTTTATGTAATGTACATGCTCCAAATGCAGAGGCTGAAAAGAAAATATTTTTTAATAATTTAAATGATTATATAGATACATGGGAAAAGGTTATAATAATGGTAGATTTTAATACAGTTTTGAGTAGAATGGATATAGCAAAAGACATGGTTTTTAAAAGAGATGGTGGAAGGGAAGAATTGCTTAAATTAATTGATAAAAATGATCTGATAGATATATGGCGAGAACGAAATGAAGGAATAAAAGATTTTTCAAGGCAACAATTGGTAAAAGAAAAAATGAAGCAAAGTAGAATAGATTTTATGCTGATTAAAATAAATATGAAAAGAAATATTGACAAGATATATTATAAGATGACTTCTCTTAGTGATCATAGTATGTTAATAGCTCATTTTAATGAAAACGGGGTGGAGAGGGGAAAGGGGATATGGTGTTTAAATAATGAACTTTTAAAAGATGAGAATTATAAATTGGCAGTGGAAACAATAATAAAAGATGAGAGAGGGAAAGGAATGTTTGAAGAAGATAAGAGAGTGTGGTGGGATAATATAAAATATGAAATAAAGAAGTATTCATTGAGTTATAGTAGATTGAAACAAAAGATTAAAAGAGGAGAAGAAGTTGCAGTTAGGAATTTTTTGAAAGAGGAATTACAAAAAGATAATGGTGATATAGAAAAGATTGTAATTTATGAAAACCGATTAAAAGAAATAGAAGAGGAGAAATGTAGAGGAGCTATGATAAGAAGCAGGTTAAAGAATGTGATGGAAGGAGAAAGGTGTACAAAATTCTTTTTTAATTTAGAGGAAAGTAGACAAAAGGCTGATACGATAAAGGAAGTTCTTAAAAAAGATGGGGAAAAAGTAAAAAGGACCAATGAGATTTTGCAAAGTGTAAGAGAATTTTATGCAGATTTATTTAAAAGTGAAGGGATAAAAGAAGATGAAAAGGAGTTTTTATTAAAGCAGGTTAAAACAAAAGTAGTTAAAGAAGATAAAGAAATGTGTGATAGAGATTTTTTAAAGGAGGAAATAGAGACAGCAATATTACAGTTAAACAATGGGAAAAGTCCGGGAGCAGATGGCTTGACTAGTGAATTTTATAAAGTTTTTAAGGATACGTTAATTCCTATTTTAAAGGAAGTATATGAGGAAATGTATGATAGAGGGCAAGCAAGTCAATTGATGAGAGTTGGAATGGTGAAGTTAATTTTTAAAAAAAGAGGTGACTCAGCGGATTTAAAGAACTATAGACCCATATCAATGTTAAATACAGATTTTAAAATTTTAGCAAAAATGTTGGCAAATCGATTAAAGAGGGTTCTACCAGGAATAATAACAACAAATCAAGCTTATTCAGTCATAGGAAGAGAAATTACAGATACAGTAAGTAATATAAGAGATAAAATAAGTTATATGATAGAAAATAACAAAGAGGGATACATGATTAGTTTAGATTTGGAAAAGGCATTTGATAGGGTAGAACATGATTATTTATTTGAACTTTTAGAGCGTTTTGGATTTGGAAATAATTTTATAAAATGGATTAGAGTTTTATACAAAGGAGCAATCAGTTTTATAAAATGTAATGGATTTTTAACTAATGTTTTTACTATAACAAGATCAATAAGACAAGGGTGTCCTTTATCTGCATTATTATATAGCATTGTAGCTGAACCTTTGGGATTAGTGGTTGGGGAAGATGAAAATATTAAAGGAATAGGTTTTGGAGGAGCAGAAAAAGAACAAAAAATATACCAATATGCTGATGACACAACCTTAATTTTAAAGGATATAGATAGCATCGAGAGAGCAATAAATAAAATACAACATTATTGTAATGGTTCAGGAGCAAAAATAAACATAGATAAGACTGTCATGATGAGAATAGGAACAGCAAAGATTTTACCACATTATTTTAGTTTTAAAGAAGAGACAGAAAATATGAAAATTTTGGGAATCAGAATTGGAAAAGATGAAAAGAAAACTAGAGATTTAATATGGGATGAGATTTTAGGAGGAATGGAGAGAAGATTAACTTTCTGGAGACAAAGAACTTTGAAATTAAGAGGGAAGATTTTGATTGTAAATGTTCTGATGCTTTCGAAAATGTGGTATGCATTAGAGGTTACTTCATTGCCGATGTGGGCTTACAAGAGACTGAAAAAGTGTATTTTGAATTTTATATGGGAGGGAAAACCAGCAAAGATTGCTTATGATACATTGATAGGACCATGTGAGGAGGGAGGTTTAGGTTTGTTAGATCCAAATATAAGAATGAAGAGTCTAAGGGTTAAAATTATGAAAAAATTTATGAATAAAGAAAATAGACAAGAATGGAAGAATGGTTTGACATATTTTTTAAATAGGTGTGGGGGTTTTAAAATGGGAAATCACATCTTATGGATGAAATTGAAAGAAAATATGTTAAATGATATACCAGAATTGTACAAAGAAGTTTTAAGAGCATGGAAAGAATTTTTATTGACAGTAGTGTACAAACCAGAAGGGATGGAGGAGCTTTTGAATCAACTGTTATTTTTAAATTCAAATATTGTATATGAAAATAAAGAAATATATTTTAAACAATGGATTAAAGC
>NC_133361.1:98863863-98880770 GCF_049309525.1 Garra rufa
TTGAGAATGGGTAACAAAATTGAATCTCACCTGGTTGCCTGTTGACGGCAACATTGCTCAAAAAGTTGACCAGTGTATCATCAGCCTAAGTTTTTTTGGTTTGTAGTATTAGTCATAAATTGCAGGACAACATTCATATATATATCCAATGCGCATCTCGTCAGTAAAGTCGGCCCTGTGATCGACTTTACTGACCATGAAACCATACAACAACCATGTTTTCATTATCATTTAGTACTTTGCAGACAGCTACACAAATATCAGGTTCCACATCCTTGCAAAGGAAACATCATCTGCATCACACTGGGCAAAACTCTTGGCAGTTTTGTTCAGCACAAAAAATCAATGAAATATATATCAGTTCCAACTGCCAGTAGTCGTCACCACCATTAATTCAATAAAAAATATTCAACAAATTCAATAAATTACTCAAAACCTTGTTTTTCAGGGACAGATCCACAGAAAGCCACCTCCATTAAGGGAAATAGAGGCAGTGCAGTGCAGTGATGATAATTCTAGCAACCCAACAGAAAGTCTTCCTCAGGCTCCAACTGAAAATGAGCACAGCTACAGCTTTGGTAGTCCAAAGACACTCAATGCAAAGCTGCTAAAATCGATAAAAAAAAATCAAAGAATTAAAAAAGAAATGTAGACAATCCCAACAAAAGAACAGGAGACACACAAAAAAAAATGTCAAACCTTCAGAGTGTCATTCAGTCCCTCAATGCATCCCAGCTCTTGTCTGAGAATGGAGCATTCATGCTGGAAAACTGCCCTGATGTGCCACTGGAAATGTTAAAGAGACAGAAAAGTAGTCACGCAAAATACCATCCTGCCCTTAGATCATTTGCGCTAACCCTGCAATTTTATTCAGCCAAGGCCTACAATTACGTCAGGGATACTTTTGACTTAGGTTTGCCTCACCCATCAACGATAAGGAGATGGTACAGCAGCAACGGAGGAGATCCGGGATTCAGCGAAGAGGTACTAGCCTCTCTCCAAATTAAAGCTGCTGCAGCACAGGCCAAGGGACAGGAGACACTCTGTGCTTTAATGATGGATGAGATGGCCATCATGAAGCACATCGAGTGGGATGGGAAGAGAATGCTGGGCTATGTAGACATTGGCACAAAAATGCAAAGTGAAAACATACCAATAGCTACTGAGGTTCTGGTATTGATGGCCGTCTGCATTCATGACCACTGGAAAGCTCCAGTGGCCTATTTTCTGACTCATGGAATGACTGGTTCAGAAAGGGCTACTCTGGTGCGCCAATGCATTCTCAAACTATCTGATGTGGGTGTGAGGGTGGTGTCCCTTACGTGTGATGGTCCATCAACACATTTTTCCATTCTCAAGGACCTTGGAGCAGACTTGCAACCCACAACACTCAACCCCAGTTTCCCAGATCCATCAAACAGCCATCGAATGATTCACGTCATCTTGGATGTCTGCCATATGCTGAAGCTGGTACGCAACACATTGGGGTCCTGTGGCATTATTGTAGATCCCTGTGGAAACAGCATAAAATGGGAATACATCAAATCATTACACAGTCTGCAAAAAGATGAAGGGCTACATTTAGGCAACAAACTTAGATCAGCTCATATAGATTGGCAAAGTCAAAAAATGAAGGTAAACCTTGTTGCGCAGACCATTAGCACCATTGTGGCAGATGCTCTCAGGTTCTGTGAGCAACACCTGCAGCTCCCACAGTTTGCTGGCTGTGAGCCAACATGCAAGTTCCTGGAGATTTTTGACCGGCTTTTTGATTTGATGAACTCCAGAAATCCTATTGCTAGGGGATTTAAAAGTCCACTCAGGCAAGATAATGAGAGAACCAGCATGGCCTTCTTAATGGAAGCTTACAATTACATCACTGGATTGAAAGAGCCTGGTATTAATGGACGACCCCTGGTGGCAACAGGTAAGAAAAACGCCTTTCTCGGCTTCCTGGTGGCAATAAAAAGTTTTAAACAATTATATGACACATATGTGGGACCACCAACATCTCAGTTACAGTACCTGCTGACCTACAAATTTAGCCAAGACCACCTTGAGTTGTTTTTTGCTGCCATTTGCTCCGCAAATGGATGTAACAACAATCCCACAGCAAGGCAGTTTAAGTCAGCATTCAAAAGAATGGTAGCGAGACATGCCATCAAAACCAGTGGAAACTGCTCCCCATTGGACACCACAGTAGTACTGGAGGCAACACCTTCTGATATGTTGCCATTTCGGCAAAGCGACACACAAACTGAAACAGAAGAGAACACAGAAACACACATCCCGAGCCTTCCCAGTCTGTCCATGTTCAAAGAGGCTGTGGTTGGTTACATAGCTGGCTTCGTAGTTAGAACAGCTATGAAAAAGATTCACTGTAGTACCTGTTTATCAGCACTCAGTGTTGAGAGTTCTTCACAAGATGAGCTTGGACACACCCTCATTGATATGAAGTCCAGAGGTGGACTTATCAGGCCATCAGACAGTGTCCTACAAGTCTGCAAAACAGCAGAGAGATGCATTCAACAGCACTTACTCACCAGGCACATCCCAGAATTGGACAGCAAATTTAAAGCCAGGCTATCCACACAGGTTCTGGAACTCCATGGTGGCTCTGCATTCAATGAACTTGAGGCACACATGTTCAACCTGGAACCATACAACAACCATGTTTTCATTCTCATTAAGTACATTGCAGACAGCTACACCAATATCAGGCTCCACTACCTTGCAAAGGAAACATCATCTGCATCACACTGTAAACGGCTGCGCAAAACTCTGGGCAAGCTTGTTCTGCACAAAAATCAGTAATATATATTAGCTTCAACTGTCAGTAGTCATCACCACCACCAATTCAATAATTAAAAAATTCAATATTTAATAAATTACTCAATAAAATAATTAAACCTTTGATTTTTTTACATTGACCATGGCTCTCTCTTTTTAATTGTAAATTGTACATTGGTTAATTCTTTAAATATTTATCTTAAATTACGTTTTAGAAGTCAAAACAAATGTGTAGTAGTTTTCAAACAAACAAACAAACAGGTTAACACAGTATATATCAAGCTATGCCGTTTTATATTAGTATTTACATTATAATACAGCAATTCATAGCATCAATTTCCTCATGCAACAGTTTGTCACTTTCTTTCTTAACTGTGAAGCCCTTCGACGAAGGCGAATCTCTCTTTTTTTGCAAAACAAAAACAAAAACAGTAAAGTAGTTAACGTTATTCGTTGTGATTATTCATTATTATCTTAAAATAAAAACTAGCTAGCTAGCAATTGGTATTCAATGTAGCCAAAAAACGACAAATAACTAACGTACACAATGTGAATAAAGTTGTACTCATACTTCACAATTATCACAAATCTATTCAGAATGAACACTAGAAGAAGGCAATCCAAGTGATAATATCCATCACTTGTCAAGGTTAATCGAAGGACATTCCGTACCTGTAGCAATAGCTTCTTCTTCTACTTTCTTCATTTAAAGGGCGGAGCACAAACTAAAATAATGCATTACTGCCACCTGCTGTTAACCAAGACCGGCGACATCCTATTTCCGTGGAGGAAGGCATCGGATATAAAAACGGTGTGTCGTTAGGCAATTTTTTTCTCGTTAAAATCATACAATTCCCTATTAATTCAATAGAACGTGTACGCACACTAGGGAATACTAAGATGGCGGCGCGGAGGCTTCACTTTTATGACGTCATGAGCAATCCAGTTCTCTATATAGATTAGTGAACCTACTGCATTCTTCGTTCTTGCACTTTCAAATTTCACTCCGTGTGTGCGGGGCTGCGGGCTCACCCATGTTGCCTAGTAACGAATACACTTGGCGGGATCACGTAATTTACCCGGACACCACAAATTCTTATTTCTGATTGACTGGTAGTTATGAACTCGGCAGAGAACTTAACGTCGCATGCTTGTGCCTCGTCTATTAATTCTATATACAAGTTATCCTTATCTCTTACTTTTCAGCGTGAGAAATACAAGGTGTGGCGTGAGAGCGTGTGAACTGGCTAAAATGCGTGTGTCTCACGGTGAATGCGTGAGACTTGAGAGCCCTGTGTGGAATTCTTGCCATGTTCACGTCTGGTTAAAGCAGATTCATCCTGAAAATCAAACGGCTAACATAAATCTATTTACTTATAGCTGATATCGTCTTTGATGGATTATAGCTGTTTGGGCTACCAGACATGCTGGTGTGACTATTTTTATCTCTCATTCTATCTGTATATCTATCTATCTCACTCAGTGGTAGTCTTATGTCAATAATATTGTGTTTAATTTGTTCTATGTCCTAGGTATATGCCACTGCAGCTGACCTTGAGAGTTCACTCTCTATACCTGCAACTCTTCGTCTGATACTTCTTGGTAAGTTGGTTTTAGATAAGAAAGTTTGGTTTAGTGGTGTATGTAGTGAATTCAATGGTATCAAACTAAACTGTATTCAAAATGAAAACTAAAACAGAAATTAGACAGTTAAAACTTTTCTGTTTCAGGAGAAACGGAAAGCCGCTCCCAGCGCTGGATGCTCAGCCTTGAGGGCCAAATCGTTTGCGAAGGGACCCAGTCCACCTTTGTGACAGGGTTGGCGTTTTTTTTTTTTTTTTCTGTTTTTACATCTTTAACCTACAGTACCAGGAGGAGGCAGCCTGCACGCTTGAATTCATCCAGAGGTAAGATATTGTCTGTTAACACCTGCATGTTTTCTGGCCTATAGCTGTGGCTCAAGCATGGTTTCAATGGGATTTAGCAATTAACTTTGATTTAGAAAGTTGAAATCGTCCCGAAAAAGAAAGTTAGAAAGTTTTAGTGCACCTTACAATATTCACAGAGGCAAGAAGATAGTGCATGTTGAGGATAGTTCATGTACATTTGTTGTGCTGTTAGTCTGTGTGAATTACTAGATTTTTAACCAGTGTGTAATTTTTCAGATGCTTGGTGGGTATAAACCCAGAAAAAGGGACAAAGGCTGCAAAGGGGAAAAAAAGAAGAACCGTCAATTCACACGTCACATGCCTCTTGCGCAAGCTCATAGACTTTCAGTGGGATTTCATTTGAAAAGATGTATACATTGCACACATGTTCAAACAGCAATGACTCAGGAGGCTGGGGAAATTCATTCTAATGTTCATTCTCAACTGCCTTTCAAAAAAGAATGCTGAACTCCTCTTTCATGCTCTTTTGCCATTCTTTTTTTGTTCTTTCAATGAATTGTACTCATCACACTTTTCTATTATTTTATGTTATTCTGTCTGTTTTGTGTTCTGTTTCTAAAATTAGCTTTAGTTAGGTCAAGTCATGTGATATAATTTTGGATTAAAAATGTGAAATTATGGAACTCATCTCTCTCTCTTTCTCTCTCTCTTATACAGACCCAAGACTTTGCAAAGGATCCTCATTGTGTGCTTTGAGAAAATGGTTAGTGTTCTAAGCAGTGACAGTGTTTTTATTGTTTATTGCTCTTTATTGATGAAGAGTTCCATTAAGTGTTAAAGGATAACTGTTGCCAAAATGCAACCTGGGCTGTTTTTTTTTTTACTGTAAACGAGACAAACTTATATCTAAAGCATAATTACAACAAACGAGACGTTTTTGAGATTGACCGTGATTTAGTTTTTTTGGTCAGTGGCCGGTGAATGGGAGAACTAGGGGCATATTTTTGAGCGTATCAAAATCGATATTTTTACAACACTAAGAAGGCTCGACACACCATGAAACTTTGCTCGAAGTATTGCCTGGGTCTCTACACATGAACTCCAGCATTGACAACATTATTCGTGTACACAGAGTTTACTAAAAATAACGTTTTTGAACAGCTCACTTTCACTCTTTGAGTCTCGGCGCGCGGCCGTCTTGCCAGTCAAGAAGTATCGATCTCCGAATGCGACGTAATACTGAGGAGAGTAAAGATGGATGAATGGCTCCTACAGTATATTTCCATATAAATGCACGGCAAATTCGTTTGTTTTGTCATAAGTGAAAAACAATATTAACCTTCTAGTTGTAAAAAGACCCTCATATAAGAAACATTAACATATAAGAATCTCACACTCTGAGATCGATACCTCTTGACTGGCAAGCTGGAGACTCAAACAGTGAAAGTGAGTTGTTCAAAAACTTTCTTTTTAGTAAACTCTGTGTACGAACAATGTTCTCAATGCTGGAGTTCACGTGTAGAGACCCAGACGATACTCAAAAATATGCCTCTAGTTCTCCCATTCACCGGCCACTAACCACAAAACTAAATCACGGTCAATCTCAAAAACGGCTCGTTTGTCGTAATTTTGCTTTAGATATAAGTTTGTCTCGTTTACAGTAAAAAAAAAAAAAAAGCACAGGTTGTATGTATGTATGTATGTATTTACCTTTCTGTGTTTGTATTACAATAAAAAAGTTAATTTCAACACGGAACTATTTGTTTTCTTTCACTTAAGTGTTTTCTGATGAATTATGCCTATTCTTGTATTAACTCAAGCTAGAATATGTCTATAACAATCAGTGGTACACGTTACTATGCTAAACATAATTAATATTTAATGGAAACAAAATAAATGGTGACAGGGGTTATGCCCAACAGGCTTCCGTTTTCTGCTAAACAGGTCTCGTTGCTTCCGGTTCACGCGTTTTGCATATCCCTCTTTAAATATGAACATGATTTACTCAAGATTCATTCAAAGTAGACACTAAAAATGATCATAACCAATGTCCATCACATATGTGGATTGATATATAAAAGTTTTAAATTTGTATTCTTTTCACTAACATTTATATATAAATATCGAATGAAACGTCCACAATAAACAGCTGGCTTGTTTAACTGATTACCTTAAAAGTCCGTCGATATCGCCATTATTTATTACGGCTATTAACACGTTCTCCGACAAGCGGAAGCAATGAGACCTGTTTTCCGGGGTTGGTCAGGTGACGTTCGACATATAGCCTATTTAACAGGAAAATAATGGTAACACTGCTGCCAGTTATTTCATGTTTTATTCTGTGATTCACAGTAAATTCCTGTTGAAAAACATTACGGTGAGTGCACTGTAAAAAAACATTAACAGTAATTAACTGTTAAAATAACAGGAAAATAATGGTAACCCTGCTGCCAGTAATTTCGTGTTATTTAACAGGGAAATAATTAACAGTGTAGGTTTTCCCACTTTCTTTTAACTTGGGCAGCAGAAATTTTCCCATCTAGCTTCTGCTCTGTCACAAAAACTCTATCACAATAAATGCACAGAAATCAAGCATAAAAATAATGCAGTAAAACCTTTGCTTGAAGTGTTGGTGTGTAAGTTACTACATTCAGTGTCAACAGCACCTGAATAAAAGTACATTTTACATAATTTGTTTACTTACTCAAAACCTTTGATGGCAGCATTTCTCCTTCCAGTGAAGAGGGTTTCATTAGCCACTCTCCAGTGAATAAGGAGATGAGTGTGTTCATCAGTCCCTGTAATGTCAAAACAGTAATCATTGACAAGCTGAAGCATAACTTTACTTATTACTAGCTTGATATGAAGCCAACAAAATCTCAACTAAAAATTAACACTAGTAAAAGAGGAAACAAATCATTTTAATTTGTTTAATTTTCTAATTTCATTAAACTGCTTAACAACGAATGTCTCCGTTAAAATAAATGTGTTAACAAGCTGATGTACAAAACAACTTCTTACAGCCGATTCACAAACTCACCTCATCGATTTACAATGTTTAAACTTTCAATACGTCAACCGTTTATTTAGATTGTGTTAAACAAGTGTATTTAATCACAATAAACAATGTTTTATCCTGAGATAAAAGCCGCGTCTCCACTTTTCGCCATTTTTCGAATATGACGCCTCCTCTCGCGGAGCCTCATGGGATAGGAAAGTGTCCATGGTATGCCTACTAGAGAATTCGGCCGGAAGCAGTAGGTCATCTGGGTACTTCTCGCCTACTGAATTTCGAATACTATGAATTCGGACATACCGTGATGTCTTCCGACTTCCATTCCTTCAGTATATACATAGATATCTCTTAGCGACTGTTTCTATGGGCCACGATACGTAAGCCGCCCGCCATTTTGCAGCAGTCAACTTGACGTCATTCACCCATAGATCTGTCATTCACCATAGCAATCACTGAAAATTGGAAATGCCACAGTCCTGCACAGCCATTGGTCTACGAAACTACTATATGGCAAATGACGTAAAGTTGATCGTTCCAAGATGGTGGACGCATCTATGTGATCCAATGGGGTAGGTCTGAATGAAGGAAATATTCTTATTAAATACTTTGTTCTTTACATAGTTGAATTTGCTGACAACAGAACCACACAAAAATTATCAATAAAAATCAAATGTATTAACCCATGGAGGTCTGGATTTGGAGTCACACTCAAAATTGAAGTGGAAAAACACACTACAGGCTGATGCAACTTTAATGTAAAGTCTTTAAAACAAGTCAATATGAGGCTCAGTATTGTGTGTAGCCTCCACGTGCCTGTATGACCCCCCTACAACACCTGGGCATGCTCCTGATGAGGTGGCGGATGGTCTCCTGAGGGATCTCCTCCCAGACCTGGACTAAAGCATCTGCCAACTCCTGGACAGTCTGGGGTGCAACGCGGCGTTGGTGGATGGAGCGAGACATGATGTCCCAGATGTGCGATCATTCGATTTCGAGCGCGATTTGGCATGGCTTGTCAGTGATTTACGTCTCTGTGTATTACTTGCCGCTCCAGCTGAATGCACGTGCTGGAGATTTACTACTAATCAAAGTACCGGCTTCATTGACAAAACGCGCCTCACTACCAGAGGTTGCGTTAACCGAAAATTTTCAGTCATTGACGGAATGTTTTAATCAGTGACGGAAAAATCTGAAGGCTGTCCGTCACTTTGACGGAATACACCACACAGAGGGTGATCTATTGTAATTTGTAACTGTAGTTCCCACCCCTGTCCAGTTGGTGGCAAATGCGCTCCAGTGTTCGCTCAGAGCACGTTATACAGAAAAAAAAGAAACTCTTACGAATCCTTTGCTATGCGTTTGATTACACCAGTACCCAGTTAAGGCTACAGCGATCTATCACGCCACATTAAAGAGCGCCAAAACGGTATTTATTACTTGAATTTTCTAACGAAATGGACAGAATTTGAAATCTGAGGCTTTTTCATATTGAAAGTAACAAATGAGGCACACTATGTAGCCTACTCTTCACAAACAGCATATACCGAAAGATCGATTGGGATTTAAGAAATATTAGTCTATAAAAATGAGAATCTATTCAAATCGAGAAATCGATATTTTTTTACCCAGCCCTAGCATGTTTTGTTGTTTTTGTCACTCCTGAGTGTGGTATTGAACACGAAAAGTAACGCAGTTTCTGTTCATCTGTTCCCTTCATAAATAAATGCAAAAACCTATACAGTATGCTTGCATTGTAGGTTCATTATTAAAAATGAAAATTTGAACAAAAATAAAAGCAATTAAATGTATTATTATAATATGAAAATTAGGGCTGTCCCCGACTATGAATTTTCATAGTCGAATCAGAATTTTCGAATCTTTCTATAGTCGGCCGATAGTCGAATCATCTAGGCCTATGTGTGTGTGTGAATGGGTTGGGAGGGGCACGACACTATAGTCAGCAGGAGGGTAAAACTATTTTTATTTTATTTTACACACTGCACACAGCAACAACTTTTAATAAAGCGACCAAAACTGCCTGCCAACTGACAGACAAACTTATTTAGGTTTAAATAAAAACACCGAACGCGTCTTTTAGTTCTAAAAACGCGAGGCGCACAGCACTGCCTTTTTTGGTGACTTTTAATAAAAGAGCAGTGTGCTGCGGGGTTTTTTATGTTGCTAAGCAACGACCGAAACAGCTGTCCTGTCAGTCAAATCAAAGGATTATAGCGCGAGCGCTCTAAAATCTTAGTTTTTTGCTGTTAAGTAAACTGTCATATTAACAGAAACCCTAAATAATACAGCTCCGGGTTACCCACGACAGACACCAAAGGTTTCTCCTCCATTTCTTGCAGTCTCCGGACTTTTTAAGCAACGGTAAACTTTCGTCACCATAACAGAAGGCCCGCCTCTCCGTTCATTCGATTGGACAATGGAAAAGAACGCGAATGACGTTGGGCGTTTTTCCGCTCAGAGTTGATTTTTTTTCAACTTCAGGCGCTCAGAGCGCTCCTGCAAAAACGCGAGGCGCCGGGGGCGCATAAACAGCGCGCAGGACGCTCACTGCCAACAG
This sequence comes from Garra rufa, assembly GCF_049309525.1. NCBI lineage: Eukaryota > Metazoa > Chordata > Actinopteri > Cypriniformes > Cyprinidae > Garra > Garra rufa. The sequence goes on from NC_133361.1 coordinate 98,874,134, forward strand.
AAAACCATTCAAAAGAGGCGCCTCCAACTGCAAAAACACGTTCGGTGTGATCGCGGCCTAATCCCTGCCGTCAAGATGGTCCTCATCTCGTCATGGATCAGGGAAAGTGAAAATTAAATCTGTCACAGGGGTGGTTGAATTAATTCACAAACACGTTAAAAACATTTATTGAATGCTTCTTTCTTTTCACTTTTGTTTTTACTGCATTATCATAATCAAAGGCTGTATATAACTTAATATAACCGTACAAAACCAGTAGTTCTGTGTGCAATTAGACATTGAGCAACCCCATTTTGCCAAAATGGTATGATGCTCGTTTCACCCGCGAAGATTCGACTGTGAGATCGGTGGTCGAATCAGGCTCCGCATATCGATGCATCGAATCTTCGACTATTCGGGGACAGCCCTAATGAAAATTCAAATGACGGGTAATAATAGATTATGACGGAATTTTTACGACCCTGTCCGTCAAAATGACAGACAATGAAAAAGTCTAACGCAACCTCTGCTCACAACATCGAGCGATTAATCGTGCAGCCCTACTCCACGGTGTCTCCAGACTCTGTCGCGTGTGCTCAGTGTAAACCTGCTTTCATCTGTGAAGAGCACAGGGCACCAGTGGCAAATTTGCCAGTCTTGGTGTTCTCTGGCAAATGCCAAACGTCCTGCACGGTGTTGGGCTGTAAGCACAACCCCCACCTGTGGACGTCGGGCCCTCATACCACCCTCATGGAGTCTGTTTCTGACCATTTGAGCAGACACATGCACATTTGGGGCCTGCTGGAGGTCATTTTGCAGGGCTCTGGCAGTGTTCTTCCTATTCCTCCTTGCACAAAGGCGGAGGTAGCGGTCCTGCTGCTGGGTTGTTGCCCTCCTATGGTCTCCTCCACGTCTCCTGATGTACTGGCACTCCTGGTAGTGCCTACATGCTCTGGACACTATGCTGACAGACACAGCAAACCTTCTTGCCACAGCTCGCATTGATGTGCCATCCTGGATGAGCTCCACTACCTGAGCCACTTGTGTGGGTTGTAGACTCATGCTACCACTAGAGCGAAAGCACTGCCAGCATTCAAAAGTGACCAAAACATCAGCCAGAAAGCACAGGAACTGAGAAGTGGTCTGTGGTCACCACCTGCAGAACCACTCCCTGATTGGGGTTGTCTTGCTAATTGCCTATAATTTCCACCTGTTGTCTATTCCATTTGCACAACAGCATGTGAAATTAATTGTCAATCAGTGTTGCTTCCTAAGTGGGCAGTTTGATTTCACAGAAGTGTGATTGACTTTGAGTTACATTGTGATGTTTAAGTGTTCCCTTTATTTTTTTGAGCAGTATATATATATATAATTAACACAATGGGCCAAATCACATTGTACAGCGGCCCACGGGGAAAACACATAATGCAAGCGCTAAAAACCCATCATATGCACTGTTGGCATGTAAAAACTATTTATGGTGTGCAGGCACTGTGCAGGACTTGTATATGACAATTCCAAAGACGAAATGCTCTATTGGCCAAAAAAAGGAGGCCCAACACCATACTAACTGTGGTCTAAAACCAGGTGTTTCAGTTTTTTTGTCCAACCCCTGTATATATATATATATATAAATCCGACCGGCCCACATTAAAGAAAATAGTCCGGCCCCTCTTGCATTAGCCAGAATGCCATGCCTATATCGAGTTGAAACTAAAACGCCGTCCCCCCCTTGAAATTCACCCCCCTGCGTCTCCCCCATTTCCAGCCCTTTATATAGGCCTATGTATATCTTAATGTGCAGAGTTATTATAAATATTGTCGGTTGTAGTACATACTTTTATAATGATACTGTACAGTCTGTAGTCTCTAGTCTCATATATTGTCTGTATTACATGTTTTTTTTTTCTAACACCAGTCAAGAGTCATGCTCCTAATTTCACTGTATGCAGAAACACACAAAGACAATAAAGGCTTGTAATTCAATTCCATTTTAAAGTTTTATTTAGATATTTCAAATAAAGCCTAAAACATCATGGCTTTCAACTATTAAAGCTAAAAAAAAAATGTTCTCATGCAAATACATCAGTTGACCACAAATGTGACCCTGGACCACAAAACCAGTCATAAGGTTAAATTTTACAAAACTGAGATGTATACATCATGTAAAAGCTCAATAAATAGGCTTTCTATTGATGTATTGTTTGTTAGGATAGGACAATATTTGGCTGAGAGACATCTGTATGAAAATCAGGAATCTGAGGATGCAAAAAAATCAAAATACTGAGAAAATCACCTTTGAAGTTCTCCAAATTAGGTTCTTAACAATGCATTTTACTAATCAAAAATTACATTTTGATATATTTACAGTAGGAATTTTACAAAAAAATCTTCATGGAACATGATCTTTACATAATTTCCTAACGATTTTTGGCATAAAAGAAAAATCATAAATTTTGACCCATGCGATGTATTTTTGGCTATTGCTACAAATATACCCCAGCGACTTAAGACTGGTTTTGTGCTCCAGGGTCACAAATGTTGTTAATAAAATATAAAAAGTAAAGATAATGTATTAATAAAAAAAGTAACATTTAATAATGACTCAAAGCAAAATGATCATTAACTACTGAAAATAAAAGTGAAAACTAATGAGATTGATTTCTCTCCTACTAATTAACCAGTAGGGGTGGATATACATATACAGTACATGCCAGACCAGTATGTGTAAATCTGCCAGAGATATTCTGCATGACTGTGTATAACAGATGATTGAATAAAATGCTTCTCATGTGCAGTGCAATGATATGGTTATTTTCCAGGGTGGATCCTCTCATGTATTTTCAGATCTGATGACTGACTAAATCTCTTGTTGCAGTGTGAGCATTTACTGTATAAGGTTTCTCTCCAGTGTGATTCATCTCATGTGTTTTCAAAAGAACTGACTGACTAAATCTCTTGTTGCAGTGTGAACACTCATAAGGTTTCTCTCCAGTGTGGATCCTCTCATGTATTTTCAGAGATGATGACTGAATAAATCTCTTGTTGCAGTGTGAACACTCATAAGGTTTCTCTCCAGTGTGGATCCTCTCATGCCTTTTCAAATGTTCTGACTGATTAAATCTCTTGTTGCAGTGTGAACACTCATAAGGTTTCTCTCCAGTGTGGATCCTCTTATGTGTTTTCATATATGCTGACTGACTAAAACTCCTGTTGCAGTGTGAACACTTATAAGGTTTCTCTCCAGTGTGGATCCTCTCATGTATTTTCAGACATGCTGACCGAATAAATTTCTTGTTGCAGTGTGAACACTTGTAAGGTTTCTCTCCAGTGTGGATCATCTCATGCGTTTTCAAATGTACTGACTGACTAAAACTCTTGTTACAGTGTGAACATTTATACGATTTCTCTCCAGTTTTGTAATGATTTTTCTCCTTAACTTGACTTGATTCTTCATTCTCTTCTTTTTCTTTAATCAACTCTGAAATAAAATAAAAAGGGTTAATTTTCAGTAACTTGTTATAAGCTGAGAAACATGAACAAACTAACATTTGAGAGCAGTGCCTGTAGGTCCTACAGATGGTGGCACCAGAAGCAGATTTGGTAAAGCTGGGGTGTGGGATATCAATAATAAAGATAATTAAAGGGGTCATATGATATGGTTTCCTTTGGAGTGTTACAAGCTGTTGGTGCCTAGATAAGATTGGTGAAGCTGCAAAGCCTAAAGTCTCAAAACCAAAGAGAAATTTATAATACAAGTTAAGACTTAGCCACAACTCCCTAAAATGGCTCGTTCAAACACCCCCCCCCCCCACTTGTCCACGTCACGGTGTAAGTAGGTTAGCATTACACATCCCATAAAAAAATATGAATATGACAAGAAAGAAGGCGTAACTTCACCGGCTGTAGTAGTGTTGCAGCGCCATGTTGAGGAGTCGCAGAACGTTTCATTGGAAAAGCAAACTTACTTGGTTTGGCCTTTCAAATGAGGACACGACTTGAAATCAGTGTTTAAGTTATATTTACAACTGTTCTGGAACAGTAAAATGCAAATATTTGAGTGGGTGATGCACATTTCACGGAGGACTGTTTCCTGAACCTGGGAGAGCAGCTTACAATGCCAGATGAACACAAAGGGTTAGGCTATAAAGTAGGGCTGGACCAGAATATTTGATTATTCGATTATTCGAATATTCGTTCGGTGAGTTGGCATTCGATTTAAAATTTTGAGATTCGAATATTCTATTTTTTTCATACACTTTGCACCCCCCGCGAAACGGTTCTCATTCAGGCTTAAATATGAATGAAGAAGATCAGACTGCTGCCACTAACCCAGAGACAGCAAAAAAAAAGAGAGAGAGAGAGATTGAGCAATATTTGAGAGACACTACTAAAGTACAGTCGGGCTCACTTGAATGGTTAAAGCTAAACTAGGGCTGTGCTGTCGCAATGACAACCGCGCCTCCGAGTTCAAATGCACACAGTAGGCTAAAGCTGACCGCTAAAATAATCACCTTGAATGTGTCAGAGGAAAAAGTAAGGAGATATTCAAATTATTTATTAATAAACTAATATTTGACACAAATATAAAGTTGCCGATCCTGACTCGTCATCTGCTCACTGGACGCGCCTTTAATGCCTAAATGTATATTTATGGATTAGGCCTATAGCTAATGAAAGAGTTTTGTTTTAGATTTGAATTATTTAAATTAGTTCTTTACAGTTCCGGTGATATATTACTCTTACCTGTATAAGCAAAAATTAAGTTTCACATCGCACCAGCCTCCGTGTCCTGCAAAGCGCGCTTCAGCTTTACTCTCCGCACAAACGACTGGATATGCGCCTAATATAGGGTTGCCACCCGTCCCTTAAAATACGGAATCGTCCCGTATTTGAGAATGAATCAATACGGGGCGGGTTTTGTCCCGTATTTTTTATAATTTTTTTAAAAGCAGCGTCTCATGCAAATAATCACTGCGGTAAAGCCAGCCGCGGTTCAGAAAAACATGGTCAAGCCAGCCGCGATTGATTTTAAATGTGTGCGCATATTACAGTGATTACGGTAGTTTCAGAAACATCACAGAGAATGCGCTTGCAGAGCGCTTTTCATTTAGACGCCCAGGACTGAGAGATAATACCAAAGAGTATAGAAGTACTATACTCTTTGATAATACTACAAAATGCTTGTGAATTTTTACTTACTTATTTATTTGCATTTCTGCTTTAATATCCGTTTTATTTATTGGTGTACTTGACGGTTCTTTTTTGAGAAATGGGACATTATTAGACTTTAGAGTCTAATAAGTAGAAAAAACAAATAATGATCAGTTCTTATTCAGGACGGCCCATATTATATGCAAAACTCATATGAAACCTTTTTACCGCAGCATTTTTGAGATATGGGACATGATTACATTTTAACGGGGTATATAGACCCCATTTCTAAAAAGTAGAAAAAAACAATGATCAGTTCTTATTCAGGACGTCCCATATTATATGCACAACTCATATGAAACCTTTTTACTGCAGCATTTTGGAGATGACCCCCCCCCCCCCCAGCCCCCCCGAATGCGTCCCTTATTTTTGGGTATTAAAAGTGGTAACCCTAGCCTAATAGCACACATTTATCTAGGTTAAATGATTAAACTAATATTGTGATATGCTTCAAGTTTTTTATATCTATGGATTTTAATTTAAATCGTGATGACTTGAGAGTGCTAAATTGATCTGTTTGCCGCTGGCCGCTTGGTCGATACTTTAAAAAACAACAACTTGAATTTAACAAATAAAAAGTGTTACAAATATATTTCTAAAATATCTTTATAACCAAAAGAAACAAAAATAAATGTAATCACATTGCTATTACAGCAGCTGTGCAGTGCGGAAGAGAAAGAGAAACAAGACCGGTTCCAGTCGGACTCGGGCCAGTAATTCTCATGAGATGTCGGAATAGGTCTGGGCAAGGTTTTAGGAATTTTTGCAACGAATGTTTGTTGAATAGCCTATTTAACACTCTTATTTAGGCTAGTTTCTTATTTAAATGTATTATTTCTTTGATTTATTTTAGCGTTTTGTAGGCTGCTTGTTCACTGCCGGAAGTGCTCAAATAAACACGCACGTTTGTTAATAATGTTTGAGCCTTTTGGGTTTCAAAATAATATACGTATGTATTTTATATATAGGCCTATATACACATACGTTATATACAATGTATATTTATTTATAAATAATTTATATATATATATAAACACCGCGCCATTTTTCGTTCTTCTTTTATTTAAATAGCCTACCCTTTACGGTGTCAGTAATTACTGTGCTGCTAATTTCTCATTTGGGAGTGATTTGTTTGTTAAAATATGTTAGGCTACCTTATTAAAAGTATTGCTCTTAACAGACCTGTGTGTTTTGTATCACTAGCGCAGTGTCTGTTCACGAAGCAAGCTTCAAGCGTTTCAGAAAGGCAGGGCATAGCGGAGCAACAATAATGTACAGTAAGTGGAAAATAACATGTTTTTTGAACCTCGAACTGCATAAACACATAGCATTATAACACACAAAATAATGCTCTTTTTAGCATCATCATATGCCCCATTTAATCATAAGATTACTACCGTTTTAAATTCATGAGCGCAGTTACTAAAAAATATTACAGGTTTAT
>NC_133361.1:98881270-98981270 GCF_049309525.1 Garra rufa
TATAAATATATACTTTAATATTTAATACTTTAAATGACATAACATTACAATAAAATTCATGAAAGACTAAAAAGCCAGTGTTTCCAAAGGCCAGACATATATCTGTAACAGCTTTTCTTTGGACTGGTTAGTGCCAATATAATTCCATTTTCAGATTTGTCCAAACGACACATAAATTTAAACATTAATTGCCTTAATAAGGCTCCACAGGTGGGAACACCAGAGTTCACAAAAAGCTGATTACCACTGTGCCATCTTGGGACACGAAGGAGGAGCCTCATGGCATCATTGTAGGCTACAGTGAGTCTCCGCAGGCTACTGTTCTTATATCGCCACCACAAATGTGCTGTGTACATCAGGATCTGAATAAAAAACATTTAACATCCGATGAGCACATGCTAAATTTTCACAGCAACATATTGGCTTGGGCATATAATTTGCAGCACTGTCTGTACAGATCTCTGTCGTCACTCATGTCATCTGTTATGATATGGCCCAGATATTTTATTTCTTTACATGTCTTCAGAGGCTGATCACTCAAGTAGAAATCAGGAAAAATTAATCTCCTGTCCTTCTTGGTATCTGATATCAAAATCATTACCACACTGTAAAACCCGACAAGTTACGGTAACTCAAACCGTATTAGGAAACTGATTGCCTTAAACCATTTAAGTTTGGTAAAACCCAAAAATGAGTAATAAACTCATATACATTGAGTTTAAATAACTTATTCTTTTTAACATTAGCTTAGGCAATTATTAGAGTAAACTCAACTTCAAAAATGTAAGTTTATTCAGCTCAGTCAGTTTGAATTCAGGTAACAAATCCAACTAAGTCTTATCAACTTTTTGCTACTTAAATGGTTTGAGGAAACCGATTGCCTTAAATGGTTTAAGTTCATCAAACTCAAATCAATAAAGTTACATAAGACGTACCAAAAACACTGGTAATAATGACAGAACAGGTGGGTTTTCTTAAGTATTTATTGAAATACAACAAATTTTTTAAAGCATAAATAAAAATAAGTGGTCTGTTAGTTAACTTTTCGGGGCAGCCGTGGCCTAATGGTTAGAGACTCAGACTTGTAACCCAAAGGTTGCAGGTTCGAGTCTCGGGTCCGGCAGGGATTGTGAATGTACAGCACTCTCTCCACCCTCAATACCACGACTGAGGTGAGTCCCTTGAGCAAGGCACCGTACCCCCAACTGCTCCCCGGGCGCCACAGCAATGGCTGCTCACTGCTCTGTGTGTGTGTTCACTCTACTGTGTGTGTGTGCACTTGGATGGGTTAAATGCAGAGCACAAATTCCTAGTATGGGTCACCATACTTGGCCTCACGTCACCTCCTTTTGTTTTAAAAATATAACATTTACGCTATCTTATCAGACTTTTCACCAAATAAGTGTTTATTCAATAATCAAGTCAAGTCAAGTCACCTTTATTTATATAGCGCTTTTAACAATACAGATTGTGTCAAAGCAACTGCACAGTATTTAAACAGCACAATAGTGTGTAAGTAACGCATTATTGTAACAATCAATTTTCAGTTAAAGGCAGTTCATCAATGAATTCAGTGATATCATCATCGTCAGTTCAGTTCAAATAGTATACGATATCGCTGGAAAATGTCCCCAACTAAGCAAGCCAGAGGCGACAGCGGCAAGGAACCAAAACTCCACAGGTGACAGAGATGGAGAAAAAAACCTTGGGAGAAACCAGGCTCAGTCGGGGGACCAGTTCTCCTCTGGCCAGACCAAACAACAGTTTGTACCAATGTCTGATTGTAGAGAACTCATCAGGATCCTGTGGTGTAGTGCCGATGGCCGTCAAGGTTGGCGAGGTCTTTATTGATGATCCGCCTTGGAGCTCATCTGGTTGACATCCACGGCTATTGAAGTCATCTCCAGGTGGTGATCCATGATCTAAGCTGGGTACGGACTGGATCCGGGGGACTGGAGTGACCATCTGATCTGGATACAGGCTGGGTCTGGAGGCTACGGTGACCTCGGAATAAGAATGAAACAGACTAATATTAGCGTAGATGCCATTCTTTTTACGATGCAACGAGTGCATCAGATGTTATGGGAGGTGTTTTCGGTTCCGGTTGACCTAATTAATGCAGCCTAACAATCCTTTAACGGATTTGAATTATAGAAATGTGTTAATGATTTTATGTGTAAGCCAGGTTAAAGAGATGTGTCTTTAATCTAGATTTAAACTGACAGAGTGTGTCTGCCTCCCGAACAGTGTTTGGTAGATTGTTCCAGAGTTTAGGCGCTAGATAAGAAAATGATCTGCCGCCCGCAGTTGATTTTGATATTCTAGGTATTATCAAATTGCCAGAATTTTGAGAACGCAGCGGACGTGAAGGACTATAATACGATAGGAGCTCGTTCAAGTACTGAGGAGCTAAACCATTGAGGGCTTTATAAGTAATTAGCAAGATTTTAAAATCTATACGATGTTTTATAGGGAGCCAATGCAGTGCTGACAGAACCGGGCTAATATGGTCATACTTTCTGGTTGTAGTAAGAACTCTAGCTGCTGCATTTTGGACCAGCTGGAGTTTGTTTATTAAGCGTGCAGAACAACCACCCAATAAAGCATTACAATAATCTATCCTTGAGGTCATGAACGCATGAATTAATGTTTCAGCATTTGACATTGATAGCATAGGTCGTAATTTCGATATATTTTTAAGATGGAAAAATGCGGTTTTGCAGATGCTAGAAATGTGGCTTTCAAAGGAGAGATTGCTATCGAATAGGACGCCTAGGTTCCTAACTGATGACGACGAATTTACAGAGCAGCCATCTAGTATTAGACTGTGTTTTAGGTCATTACTTGTGGAGGTTTTAGGTCCAATAATTAACACCTCTGTTTTTTCAGGATTTAACAGTAAGAAGTTATTCACCATCCAGTTTTTAATATCAGCTATGCATTCTGTTAGTTTTTCGAATGGATATGTTTTGCCGGGCTGCGAAGAAATATAGAGCTGAGTATCATCAGCGTAACAATGAAAGCTAACACCATGTTTCCTGATGATATCTCCCAAGGGTAACATGTAAAGCGTAAAAAGTAATGGCCCTAGCACTGAGCCTTGAGGTACTCCATACTGCACTTGCGATTTAAATGATACCTCTTCATTTATTGCCACAAACTGATGACGGTCAGATAAGTACGATTTGAACCATGCCAGTGCACTACCACTAATGCCTACATAATTTTCAAGTCTATTTAAAAGAATGTTGTGGTCAATAGTATCAAACGCAGCACTAAGATCCAGTAGCACTAATAGAGAGATGCAACCACGATCGCTTGACAATAGCAGGTCATTTGTTACTCTAATTAGAGCAGTCTCAGTACTATGATATGGTCTAAAACCTGACTGGAAATCCTCACAGATACCATTTTTCTCTAAGAAGGAGCATAATTGTGAGGATACTACCTTTTCTAGTATCTTTGACAGAAAAGGGAGATTCGAAATTGGTCTGTAGTTAATTAATTCATAGGGGTCAAGTTGTGGTTTTTTAATGAGTGGCTTAATAACAGCTGTTTTGAAGGTTTTGGGGACATATCCTAATGATAGTGACGAATTAATAATATTCAGAAGAGGATCTATGACTTCTGGAAGTACCTCCTTTAGTAGCTTTGATGGAATAGGGTCTAACATACATGTTGTGGGTTTAGATGATTTAACAAGTTTATACAATTCCTCCTCTCCTATAATAGAGAATGAATGGAATTGTTCCTCAGGAGATCTACAACGCACTATCTGATGCGATACTGTAGCGGGCGGCTGTATGGTTACAATTTTATCTCTAATAGTGTCTATCTTGGAGGTAAAGTACGTCATAAAGTCATTACTGCTGTGCTTTTGGGAAATGTCTAAACCTGTTGCTGCTATATTTTTAGTTAATTTAACCACAGTATTGAACAAATACCTAGGGTTATGTTTGTTTTCTTCTAAGAGAGATGAAAAGTAATCCGATCTGGCAGTTTTTAATGCTTTCCTATAAGATAAATTACATTCACGCCAAGCAGTACGAAAAACCTCTAGTTTTGTTTTCCTCCAGCTGCGTTCCATTTTTCGTGCTTTTCTCTTTAGGGCGCGGGTATGATCGTTATACCACGGTGTTACACTGTTTTTCTTAATCTTTTTTAGGCGCACTGGAGCAACTGTATCTAAAGTGCTAGAAAAGAGAGAGTCCATAGTTTCTATTACATCATCAAGTTTTTCTGAGCTATTGGATATGCTGAGGAATTCAGATAAGTCAGGAAGATTACTTACAAAGCAGTCTTTTGTAGTAGAAGTGATGGTTCTACCGTATTTGTAGCAAGGAATTGAATTAACAGTTTTAGCTATCTGGATTATACAAGAGACTAGATAATGATCTGAGATATCGTCGCTTTGCTGCAGAATTTCAATGCCATTAACATCAATTCCATGTGACAGTATTAAATCTAGAGTATGATTTCGGCAAGGAGTAGGACCTGACACGTGTTGTCTAACCCCAATAGAGTTCAAAATATCTATAAATGCTGTTCCTAATGCATCTTTTTCATTATCAACATGGATGTTAAAATCACCCACTGTTAAGACTTTATCTGCGACCAGCACTAATTCGGATAGAAAATCAGCAAATTCTTTAATAAAGTCTGTATGGTGCCCTGGTGGCCTGTATACAGTAGCTAGCACAAACGTCACAGGGGATTTATCATTAGTACTTGTTTCTCTGGATAATGCTATATGAAGCACATAACTTCAAACGAGTTATAATTGAAGCCCGTTCTCTGAGAGACATTGAGAATACTGCTATAAATAGTAGAAACACCTCCTCCTTTACCTTTTAGATGCGGTTCATGTTTATAACAGTAATCTTGGGGGGTGGACTCGTTTAAAATAATGTAATCGTCCGGTTTTAGCCAGGTTTCTGTCAAACAGAGCACATCTAGGTTATGATCAGTGATCATATCATTTACAAAAAGTGCTTTCGTAGAAAGGGACCTGATATTCAATAAGCCAAGCTTTATCAATTGTTTCTCTGTATTATACATATTTTTTATTTGTTGAACATCAATTAAATTGTTAGTCTTGATTTGATTCAGGCGTTTTTTGTATTTTTTTGCTCGGGGAACAGACACAGTCTCTATAGTGTGATATCTAGGTGAAAAGGTCTCTATGTGCTGAGAATTAACTGATTTCTGTGACGTGAGGCGGCTAGCAGACGGTCGGTTTAGCCAGTCTGTCTGCTTCCTGACCTGGGCCCCAGTGAGTCAAGTGCAAACTCTAAGACTATGTGCCATATTTCTAGATAGAAGAGATGCTCCACATCCGGAGGGATGAAGACCATCTCTTTTCAACAGGTCAGGTCTGCCCCAAAAGCTTGTCCAATTGTCTATGAAACCTATGTTATTTCGCGGGCACCACTTTGACATCCAGCCATGGAGTGACCACAGTCTACTATGAATATCGTCACCACGGTAAGCCGGGAGGGGACCAGAGCATATTACAGTGTCTGACATCGTACTTGCAAGTTCACACACCTCTTTAACATTATTTTTAGTGATCTCCGACTGGCGAAGTCGAACATCATTAGCGCCGACGTGAATAACAATCTTACTGAATTTACGTTTAGCATTAGCCAGCACTTTTAAATTTGCCAAGATGTCAGGCGCTCTGGCTCCCGGTAAACATTGGACTATGGTGGCTGGTGTCTCTATTTTCACGTTCCGTACAATAGAATCGCCAATTACTAGAGCACTTTCATCAGGTTTCTCAGTGGGTGCTTCACTGAGTGGGGAGAACCTGTTTGATGTTCTGATCGGAACGGAAGAGCGGTGTTTTGACCCGCGACTATGCCGCCTCACAGTCACCCAATTGCCCTGCTGCATGGGCGTTGTTACCGGAACCGTACAATGTACAGGGCTTTCTGAGCTAGTCACATCCAAAACCGTATCTAAGGCCCTCACATTCTTACTATCCTCCATTAAAGTTTGGAATGCGTGACTCTAATTCTGAAATCTTCTCTGTCAGCCTGACTATATTCCTGCATTTATCACATGTATAAGGCTCACTGCTGACAGAGATAGATAAGCTATACATGTGGCAAGCAGTGCAGACTACAATTGTAGGAGAAGAAGCCATTACTCACCGTGATTGTAGAATGATTTCAACTTACCAATGTTGTTAAGAGTTCCTGAAGAACAGATCAGGGGGAGAAAAAACGGAACAGAACCGGCTAAAAGAGTACTAACGATATTAAACACGAGAAAAAAATAAAAACGTGAATGGAACGCAGATGGCAAGTTAACCGGCCAGCGCAATGCTAAAAATAGTAAACGAGTTAAAAGCGTGAATGGAGTGCGAGCGGCAAATTAACCGGCTATGGAATGCTAACGCGCTGCACTCGTGATTATAGAGTAAGGCGAACAATCAAATTAGTCAGATAAGTTTGATGGATAAGACCAGAAATTAAGTTAAGCTATATCTATCAATTTAAAACGGCAGAATTAACAATAAGATAGAAAATCCAGTAGAAAAACGAAGCTGCAGAGAGCTCCAAACAAACAGACGACTCTGCAGCAAGGCTGACTGGAAGCAGGGAAACAGCGAAACAGCGACACCCACAGGACAGCAAGACAGAACAAACTTGGTTCCAGCCAAGTTGTAATGAACATTCAGTGCTATTTACATTTTAATATCAAACTTTTAAAGATAGCAAGAAAAAAAATCACAATTAAAACAAATGTCAAGTTAAAGATTAAAGTTGTTTGATAAATTATTATTTTTTTGTCAGACCCTGTTTTATTGTTTTCTAATCTGAAGCAGGTACTGTTTAATGTTACACTAAATAACTTTTTTTCCTGTAGAGCTGGACATTTTAATAAGGATCAAATGAGTGACTTTTAGGATGAAAACCAACCTGTTTGTTCCTCAGTATCTTCATGTTTGACTCTGAATGTTTCTTCAATCTTGATATCTTCACTCTCCTCTTTAATAAACTCCATCTTTATAACAGTGTCACGTGGATCTCAGTTGCTTCAGCAGTTTTTCTGTGGGTTTGGTAGAAATAAAAATAAATGTAAACTAAATCTCTGGGTGCGTCTCAATCAGCTCCCTAGTTTAGTAGTCAGCAAACTTGTAATGGAGTCAGTCAGAGTGAGTGTTAATGGACTTAATAAAAGAACACAAATACTCAAGGTTCACATTTGTATTTAGATTGCTATTTAGTATTTGCTGATTTGTATATTATATTTATTAGATTAAACTTTTATTTAAAAACATTTGCTATATAGTATTTGCTTATTTATGAAAACGTGCAATTGTCTGTAGACGTTGTCATTGCACGTGTTTGTTGTTGTCGTTGCATTTCCAGTGTTTTGAGCAGCAGATGTCGTCAGCGAGCGGCGATTCGAGTGATTCAAATCAGTGAATCATTTTGTGAATCGATTGATTCAGTTGATTCGGAATTTCGAAAAGATCCGTTTCTATCAACACATCCCGCCAATGTCCGAGTACTTTAGGAATAAATATTCACAATAGCCTATAGGGACCACAGTGTCACTAAATAAAGCATTACAGTGGCTAACAATTCATTTCAGAGTTGTAATAGCAATTCTCTAAACAAGTTGTACTGATTTAGACACTTTAAATTGTTAAAAGCACACACCTTTCTCCGTTTTGAATCCCAGATTTTTTTTATTTTTATTATTAGAACATGTAAACAACATAGTTACAGAAAACAGGCATCAAAAACAGAGGCTCCAAAGATGGTTAAAGAACAAAAAAATAAAAGTAAGACATTCACAAGACGCCAAAAACAGATTCATAATATTTTACAGCTGACATTGCTTTTACATTTTTCACAACTTTAAGAGACTTCATTAATAGAGTGAGTTCATTAGAGAAAACCTTGTATAAAGGAGGAGATTTTGACAGTCTACACTTATGAATGAAAAATTTGCCATTCAAGATAATAAAATTAACAAAATTGTGAACATTTTTATCATCATTCTCAAAATAACAAATAATATCCTTCATATTCAGTGATATCGTTAGATTACTTTTGACTGAAAAAACAGAAAAACAATCTTTCCAAAATGTTTTTACACTCTGGCAATCAACAAAGAGATGACATAAAGACTCCTCATAGGTGTTACAAAAAGAACATTCTCTTCCAATATCCATAAAGTTCGAGAGCAACATATTGGTTGGATATATTTTGTGTAAAATCTTCAGGTGAATTTCTCTTACTTTGTTTGAAATACAAAATTTGTAAGGAAGCAGCCAAGCTTTCCTCCAATTAATTTCCCTTAGGATGGAATTCCAATAAAATTTTCCTCTTGGAACAACTCTCTTTTTGTCATTAAAGACTTGTCTTATATCATTGTTAGTACATTTTTTATCAAATACATTTTTACCATTTATAAGGAAAATACAATCTTTATTATCAACTTTATAATAAGTCAGGTGGCTGCACATTAAAGTAACAAGACCAGAGGGAATAGCTTTGATTATTACAGAAAATTCTTTAAATTTTATAGGGAAGTTGAATTTAGATAAAAAAGAGTCATAAGAGTGTAGTGGACCACGCATTCCAGGGCCCAGTTTATGGCGAGGGCCCCTCCCTGGCCACAATAGTGGACAAAGGTTTGCTACATTTTGATTGGATCTTGGTGGACTAACATAAGCAAACTGTCCAACGCCATCAGATAAGGATGCCAGGACAACTGCCAGACACCTCTTAGAGGGCAAGAAGAGACCTTTGGGACAAAAACCCAGGAAGAACAGAACTTCCTATTGGTCAAGACGCAGTTTCTGCCCTTCACCCACCTTGATACTGTTTCCTAAGGTTTGGCCTGTGGTGGCCATAAAAATTCCTTAGGATCTCCAGACGCAGCACGCAGTGGGGGAAACAAAGAGAGATCACAAAGATCCATCCAAATCCATTCATAACTATGTTTTCAAACCTTGAACTGATGCGAACCATAACACACACATCTTATACTTATTCAGAGAAATAAGTATTCTCACTGACAGCGATGTGTAGTGCAACATCTTACACAAACTCAGCTGTTAATGGACAAATGAATGCATGCATGACAGTTCAATCTTTTCCCATCATGTTTGGACTTAATGTGTTCATTACATGACCAAATGTTTTCTGATTGTGTTTTGGAAAATGAGAAATGCACCAGTAAAACATTATTGACACCTTTTTAACTTTGTGTTTGGACTATGCAAATGACTTCCACAAGAGGAAAGAAGGGTGGACTACCCCATGTTCCCCCGCTCTGATGGAACCAGCCAATCACAGCATGGAAATGGAGAAGCACCAAATTGCAATCTCCTCCTCATCGGAAAGTTATAATAGGTACCTCTCCAAAAGACACTCCTTGTACTGAGTCTGAGTCCCGTCGGGGAAAGACATAACAGTTACACTAAGTTCTGAGTCTGAGTCCCGTAGGGGAAGGGACACTAACAGAGCAACAAAGTTCTGAGTCTGAGGCCCGGCAGGGTGAGACACTAACAGAGCACTAACAAAGTACTGAGTCTGACCTGCAAGGGTGAGACAATAACAGCTACACCTCCATTCTGAGTCTCCGGCACGTCTAGGGGACAGTAACAGATCGAACTTCTTTCTGAGTCTGCAGCCCGTTACTGGGAAGGCAGCTACAGATACCTTCATTCATTCTCCAGCTCCACAAGAGAGAGACACTAACAGACACAACCATTCTGAGCCTACTGTCCAGAGAGACAGAAACAGACGCTCCACGCTTCAAGTCTCCAGCTTTGAGGCAGCAGCAGATACGACCACGTTCTGTCTGTGAAGAAAGAGATATTTTCCACGTTCAGAGTCTTCGTCCAGCGAGGCAACAACAGATGCAGCACGTCCTAAGTCTCCATCCGAGAGAGACAAAGCGGATTGAACAAGTTCTGAGTCTCTAGCCCAGAGAGGCAGAAGACCAACAGACATTTGCAACAAGGTTGAGCTCCAGCAAGCAAACCTTCACTTCAGGTACCTTTGCTTGCGTGTTCCAAGCTAAGGGCCTTCAGCACCTACACCAGGGCCACATCTGCGTGTTCCAGATCTTAGGACCCTTTGGTGCTCCAGGAGAACAGCATCCTACAGCGCTTCATGCTCAAGGCTGTCGAAACGGATTCCTGCTCCTTTTCCCACTGACTGCTCCCAGCACAACCAGTGGAAGAATTCACCGCTACCGGACTGCTCAATCAACCACAGAGAACGTAAATATCACTTCCAATCCTCTTCCAGAGACCTTGGCATTGTTGTTTTTCTAATTTACATTAGATATTGTATAGCTGATTGCAGTTGATAACAAATAATAGCTCATTTATTTGTTTGATGCAAAATAAGGTTCTTCACCTTATTTGTTTCAGAGTAGCAACAGTTTATCTTTCCATAAGATAACATGGCTATGACATAGTAACACCCAACTGAATCACATTTTATGCATCTTATGCACTTTATTCCTTTTGCATTTATTGTATTCATTTAATAGTTGATTACTCTTGTCTATCATTTGTTAATAAATTTATTTTATTACACTTGTGTCTTCCTTGTGTTGATAATACAGTGAGAGGTTCTACAAGCTAGATATCCCACCAATCTTTCTTATGTGATGTACTCATTACCACACATTAAGTGACATGTGATCCAAGAATCATTACGTCATCTGTGACGCGAGTACCCATCACTACACTATTTCGCTTTTCTAGTGGGCGAAAGCAGAACTCACTTCATAATTGTTGTCCCTAGGTGGACCAAGTTAAAATGAGATGAGTCTCCTGTAAAATTCACTACAAGAGTAAATTCTTAAAGATGAATCAAATAAATCACTCAAGTAGATTAACCCGTGATCCAACCATTTCTCAAAAAATAAACTTTTGCCTTTAACTGTAATCAACTCATTATTCCAAATCTTCATTCTGTGAGGAGAAAAATTATGCACAAAGCACAATTTCCATGCCAAGAGTGCTTGCTCATGGAATTTAGACAATTTTATGGGTAATTTGGAGGGCAAAAAGTTACAAGTCAAAAGAAAATCTAAACCACCCACCATCTTAAAGATATTATGTGGAATGAAAAACCATATTGAATCAGGATCCATCACACACTTTTTGATCCAATTAATCTTGAAAGTATTATTCATATCTATATAATCCAGCATTTCAAAACCTCCTTCCGATTTCTTTCCAGCTAACAAATTACTTTTTAAATTGTGCTGTTTATTTTTCCAACAAAAATTGACCAATAATCTATTAATTTCTTTGCCAGTAGAATCTTGAACAAACAAGGAAAGACCAGGAAAAATGAATCTGGATAAACCTTCTACCTTGGTCAGTAAGATTCTGCCTAAAATAGATAAATCCCTTCTCAACGAATTGTCCAAAATCATTTTTGTTTTCTTAATCTTGTTATTAAAATTAAGTTGCTGTCTAACTGACAAGTTTTTTGATATATAAATTCCTAAATATTTAATACATTCTTTTACTGGAATGTTAAACATTGATTGTTCAGAAGAATCATGCACTGGAAGAATTTCACACTTTGAAATGTTTAACTGGAGACCTGATGCATCAGAGAAAGTTTGAACTAAATTGACTGCATATTTAATTTGATTCTTATCTTTTAGAAATAAAGTTGTATCATCAGCCAATTGTGATATTTTTATTTCTTTATTAAATAATGTTATCCCATGTAAGTTTGGATTTTTTTACTACACTAATTGCTAATAGCTCCACAACAATCAAAAACAAAAAGGGGGAAATTGGACAACCCTGTCTCACTCCTCTGTTGATGAAGAATCTTCTAGAAGTATTATTCTGTATAATAACAGAACTATTAATGCCTCCATAAAACATTTTAACTATCTTAATGAAATTATTTCCAAAACCAAATATACGTAAACCCCGTAATAAAAATGCGTGATCAATTGTGTCAAACGCTTTATAAAAGTCGAGAAACAAAATGAGAGCATCTGAATTCACCAAGTGGTTATAATCTAATATGTCCAAAATAAGTCTAATATTTGAACTGATATGACGTTTTGCCATAAAACCAGTTTGAGATTCACCAACTATGTTACTCAAACCACTTTTTAGTCTAATGGCATAAACTAAGGCTAAAATTTTATAATCAACGTTTAATAATGTTATTGGTCTCCAATTGTCGATGATTAAAGGGTCTTTATCTGGCTTTAGAATTAAACTAATAACACCTTGTTTCATTGTTGAGCTCATTTCATTTTGTTCTACGCATTCTTTATACATGCTAAATAAAGGGTTTTCTATCAGATCCCAAAAAGCACAATAAAATTCTGAAAAAATTCTGAGCCAGGGGATTTTCCTTTTTTCATTGAAAAAAGAGCTTTGGAAATCTCAGCTTTGGAGATATCATCCTCACAATATTCTTTATAATCATTAGAAACTGTTGGGACAACATTTTGAACTGCATGTAAAAATGTATTTATTTTATCATTGTCAGAATTGGAAGTATATAGTTTTTCATAAAATGAGTATACAAAGGAAGCTATATCAGAAGGATTATTAGAGATTTTTTCCTTTATTTTCAAGGATGAAATAGAATTTCTTGTATAATTCCTTTTTTCCAGAGAAAAAAAATAACTAGTATTTCTTTCCCCTTCCTCAAACCACTTGGCTCTTGATCTTATATAAGCACCTTTAGCTAGTTCCGTATATAGTTTATCTATTTCTAAATTGAGAAGATATAATTTAGACTTTTCCTCCTCTGACAGAGTATTTTGTTTAATTAAAATATTGAGTTGATCTGTTATCTCTGTAATCTTTCTAAGTTTATTTTCCTTTAATTCTTTACCTCTTTTCATAGCAATTACCCTAACTTTAAATTTAAAAAGCTCCCACTTTTGAATATGACTTAAGTTATTATTTTCAAAAATATTTGCTAACAATTTAACTTGTTCCACAAAATAACTATCAGAGAGGAGCCTATTGTTGAATTTCCAGTATCCACGAATTGTACTAGCCTTACACCCATCAAAAGAGATTGATATCAATTTGTGATCTGATAGAGGGGCACAGGTAATTTTTGTTTCAGAAACACAGTGAATTAAATCCTGAGGAATCAACCAGTAATCTATTCTTGATTTTAAAGAAAAGGAGCTATTATTCCAGGTATAGTCACAACAATTAGGGTTCAAATATCTCCATACGTCAGAAACTTGTAACTTGTCAGTTATAAAACAAAATAAATCAGAAATTCGTGAACTATTATGTTTAGGTGGAAAGCGGTCAACAGAATCATCTGGAGCATCGTTGAAATCACCACCAATAATTGCATATCCATCATTGTATTTCTGTTTTAAATCTGTTATTGTATCACAAATCTTCTTAAACATTTCCAAATTATGTGCTCTAACATTATATCCATAGACATTGCAAATTATTAAAGTGGAATTGTCCAGTTTAACGGTCAGTATTATCCATCTTCCATTATCTGAACGAATCGTTTCCAAAACCTTGCCTTTGAATTTGTTAAAGAGAATTGCGACACCTGCTGAGTGATTGGATCCATGACTGAAAACAACATAATCTCCCCATTGGGTTTTCCAGAAATTTGAGTCAGGGTCACAAGAATGAGTCTCCTGAAAAAAAAGTACTTGAGCATCTGTATGTCTTCCAAAAAGAAATATAGCTTTTCTTTTAACAGCGTCGCGAATGCCTCGAACATTTAAAGAAATTAATTTGAACCTACCAAACTTAAAATCAGCCATTACAAAGGAACTAAATAACCAGTATAAAACAAATAAATACCTTTGGAGAAAGTGAAAATTGAGAAAGCATGAAACATTACGTTAACCAAAACACTTGCATCGACCCCGATATGTATTCTTAACCGCTGGCAGGCGCCATCCGCTCAAGTAATGTCAGGCACATTGACGCGCACTCCTTCAATGAAGGCAAATCCTCCTCGAAAACCGGCCTTCTTGCCCTCTTCTCTTGCACGTTTCACCAGTGGCCATGCTTTGATCCTTGCAGCTCGTTCCTCCGAAGACAGGTCTTCCTTTACGTGTACCCCGTTTTCTTTCAGATATTGATTTTCTCTGGCATCCCTCCACACTGTATCTCGATAAAGACGCATGGCAAACTGTATAATTATCACTCTGGGGCGTCCATCACTTCTTTTTTGTCCCAGTCTATGAACCGAATCCACGACATCTGGAAGTTTGTGTGCGATCTTTGGAGACACTTTGGAGAGGATCTTGATAGCAACATCTCGTGTGTTACTCTCCTTGTCTGGACCACTTTCTTTGACGCCGTAAATCCTGAGATCCCATCTTCTTTTGTAGTTCTGTATCCCCATACACACATCCTTCAGCTGTTTATTTTCTCGCTGCAACGCAGAAACATTCTTTTCCAGTTTCAAAATCTTCTCTTTGTGAGACGTGCTTTCTCGTAACAACTCACTTACGGTGGTACAAAGAACGGTGATAGAAGAAGCCGTATTTTCCAAGACCCTCTCCATGGACTCAACTCTCTGAAACGTACCATCACATTTCGATGTGAGTTCAGCAACAGCGTTAATCAGTGAATCAATTTTCTCATCAATGTTCATTTTTGTTTTCCCTTTTTTTCCGGGTGGACTTTTACACGGAGTGCACGGAAGAGGTTGAAGGTCTACGACGTCCATAGAAGCTTCGTTGCCATTTTTGTTTTCAGTCGCCATGTCTGTAACTTTAATTTGAGCCTTCTCTCTATTTCTCTTCTTACCCATATGAGCTTGACGAGCCACACAGCGGATGAAAAACAAATTAACTAAGTATCAATAAAGTTTATCGGGGTTTTCAAACATAGTTTCATGTGTCACGGATTGGCCAGGTTCTACTCCCTCACTCACTCAACGATCACAGTCACCTGATTACTAATCAGACGCACCTGAATCCAATCACCAGCACCACATATAAGCACACCACACACCTCACTCAGTGTCCGGGCTCGTTTGCACGAAGCGGACTCATTGTGTTTCTCTGTCGAGTTCACAAACTTCTAAGACATACTTACCTCGCTATTTACCTGTTGAAACTTACCTGTTGTCTCATCTGTTCCAGTACGAAGTCTGTTCTCTGTTCCAATCAGCGGTGGTCAGCCATAAGCCTGTCTGGCTATCACCAACGGTGTGTGTGTGTGTGTGGGTCGGAGTCCTCCTCCCGTCGTTCCTGGAAAGGAAAGGATCTGTCTTCAGTATTCATCTCTAGTCATCGAATATCATACCTGGACTGTTTATACTTACCTGGTTCTGCACATCATCTTATCCACAACGCTCTGCTGATAATAAACATTGTTATACTTATCACTCACCTCTCTTGTTTGGTCTGCTTCCGTAACAGTTAGCCCGGACCAACACAGTATCAGCATGAGCAATCGGGACCCGTTTCAAGAGCTGGTGGATTCGCTCAGGAAGGTGTTGTTGGCTAGTCATGCCACCACTCCAACTTCAGCTCATCCCACCGCACCACCGGCACCCAGCACTTCTTCGGCTCCCGTGAACGTCCCTTCCAGTCCCATGGCCCGACCAGCGCCCTACTCTGGCGGGGCGGAGGAGTGCAGCGGATTCCTGTTACAATGTTCATTGATATTCACAATGCAACCTGCTCTCTATCCCACAGATTCTTCAAAAATAGCCTTCATCACGTCTCTGCTTACCGGACCAGCTCTCAAATGGGCGGACACGTTGTATCAACAGGCCGGGCCGGCAACCCATTCGATCCAGGCTTTCGTCGCTCATTTTAAAGAGGTTTTCGGACGTTCTGATGCAGAAGTATCCGCAGGAGAGCAATTGTATCATCTAAAGCAGGGAAGTATGACGACACAAGATTACTCCCTGCGTTTCCGCACTTTGGCCGCTGCCAGCGGATGGAATGAGCGATCGTTACTGACCACGTACCGGCTCGGCCTAGAACCCAATCTCCGGATGCAGTTAGCTGCTTTGGACGATTCCATGGGATTGGAGAAGTTCATTCAGCAGTCACTTCGTTGTTCAGATCGTCTAAAATCCTACCAAGACCAGTCCGCCACTACTGCACTCCTCCGACCAGTTACATCCGCCAGCCCTCCAGAACCAGAATCAGGAAAAATCTCTGCAGCTGAGCGACAGAGAAGGCTGACCCGGGGTCTTTGCATGTACTGTGGGGCTGCGGGACACGTGCGACTCAACTGTCCTCTGCGTCCTATACGATCTTTGGTGAGTGTAATACGTTCTGAATTGGATAACATGCATCCTCTGACTACCAATGTTCAGTTAACCACCCACACTTCCTGTGTTACAGTCGCAGCCCTCATCGACTCCGGGTCAGCGGGAAACTTCATCTCTAACACCCTCTGTCACCAGCTCCAGCTACGCACCCAAGCCTCAACCACCATCTACCAGATTCAACCGATAACTAACCGGATCAGCTCACGGACCCGTATTCACCGGAAAAGTGAACCCATCATCCTACAGATTGGAGTTTTGCACCGTGAGGAGATTCAGTTTCTGGTTCTGGAGGGAGCTACTATGGACATCATCTTGGGGCGCCCGTGGCTGGTGAAGCATGATCCCATCCTCTCTTGGGGCACAGGAGAGGTGATAAAATGGGGAAAAGAATGTACCAACCAATGTTTCCCAGATCTTCCACGTCCTAGACACAAGATACTACCTGTCAACGTCACCTCCGTCGAAAGTCCTGTTGAGAAGCAGTCAGTCCAGATTCCTGCCATTTACTCGTCGTTTCAAGACGTCTTCTGCCCCAAGAGAGCTTCCCAGCTACCTCCACATCGGCCATGGGACTGTGCCATTGACCTAGTTCCGGATGCTCCAATGCCCAGAGGTAAGATCTACCCGCTGTCGCTTCCGGAGACCAAGGCAATGGAGGAGTACATACAGGAGGCTCTCGATCAGGGTTACATCCGACCATCAACATCACCCGCAGCATCCAGTTTTTTCTTCGTGGCAAAGAAGGATGGAGGGCTGCGGCCATGCATCGATTACCGCATACTCAATCAAGGCACCATCAAGTTCCGGTATCCCCTTCCTCTCGTCCCTGCGGCCCTCGAACAACTACGCACTGCCAGGGTGTTTACGAAGTTGGACCTCCGCAGCGCGTACAACCTCGTGAGGATACGTGAGGGGGACGAGTGGAAGACTGCCTTCGTGACCCCTACTGGCCACTACGAGTATTTGGTCATGCCCTATGGTTTGGTCAACGCCCCCTCCGTATTTCAGAACTTCATTCACGAGGTACTCCGGGAGTTTCTGCACCACTTTGTCGTTGTCTACATAGACGATATCCTGATTTACTCCCGGAGTGAGGCCGAACATCGCCTCCACGTTGCGGAGGTCCTTCAAAGATTACGGGATCATCACCTGTATCTCAAGGCGGAAAAATGTTCATTTCACCTACCAGCAGTACACTTCCTTGGATACGTCATCGACCAGAAGGGGGTCCGTATGGACGAGAGGAAGGTATCTGCAGTTGTATCCTGGCCAGAACCCACCACTATCAAAGAGCTTCAACGATTCTTAGGTTTCGCCAATTTCTACCGCCGGTCTATCAAGAACTACAGCATCATCACTGCTCCACTTACCAGTCTACTCAAAGGAAAACCACGAACCCTACTCTGGAACCCTGACTCGGCCGCAGCCTTCCATAACCTCAAGGAAGCATTTACACAGGCACCTCTTCTAACCCATCCTGACCCTGATCTCCCTTTCGTGGTAGAGGTGGACGCATCTACTACCGGCGTGGGAGGGATTCTGTCACAACATCACGGTACTCCTCCATTGCTTCATCCCTGTGCCTACTATTCCCGGAAGCTCAGCCCTGCGGAGAGGAACTATGACATCGGCAACCGCGAGCTCCTTGCCATCAAGCTCGCTCTGGAGGAGTGGCGACATTGGCTAGAGGGATCCAACCACACGTTCCAGGTGATAACAGATCACAAGAACCTACAGTACCTCCGAGACGCCAAACGGCTCTGTCCCCGTCAGGCAAGATGGTCCCTGTTCTTTTCCCGATTCAACTTCACCATAACCTACCGGCCAGGATCCAAGAATACCCGAGCTGATGCTCTGTCTCGCATCCATGATTCTCACGACTTGCCTGACACACCCACGACCATAATCCCCGAAAACATCATCGTTCAACCCATTGAATGGACCAACCCGCCAGCTGTCGCCACTCCGGAACCCAGATCTCCGCCGGGCTGTCCACCTGGTCGCAGATTCATCCCTAGGACCCAGCGGGTAGATCTAATCCATTCTACACATACCTCTCTGGGCACTGGACATCCAGGGGCCAACAACACTCTCTCGCTGCTGACGGACCGCTTCTGGTGGCCGCACATGGCAAGGGATGTGAGGAGGTATGTCCAGGGATGTAAGGAGTGTGCAATGTCCAAGAGTCCACGTCATCTGCCTGCTGGGAAACTCCATCCCTTGCCTGTGCCGAACCGCCCCTGGTCACACCTGGGAGTTGACTTCATGACAGATCTCCCCTCATCTGACGGTAACACCTGCATCTTTGTTATAGTTGATCGATTTTCAAAATTCTGCCGACTGATACCTCTGAAAGGTCTTCCCACAGCCCTAGAGTCTGCCGAACTGCTCTTCAACAAAGTCTTTAGGTACTATGGCATTCCGGAAGACATCGTCTCAGACAGGGGTCCACAGTTTATTTCACGGGTGTGGAAGTCTTTTCTCAAACTCCTAGGTGTGACCGTTAGCCTCTCCTCTGGATACCACCCTGAGACAAACGGGCAGACGGAGAGGAAAATCCAGGAGGTGGGGCGGTTCCTCCGGACATTCTGTCATGGTCACCAGGACTCCTGGAACCAGTTCCTGGGTTGGGCAGAATACGCCCAAAATTCACTGCGGCAACCCACCACAGGACTCACGCCATTCCAGTGTGTGCTCGGCTTCCAACCACCTCTCTTCCCCTGGAATGGCGAACCATCACAGGTGCCCGCAGTGGATTACTGGTTCCGGGAGAGCGAGAGAGTCTGGGACGAGGCTCACCATCATCTTCAAAGGGCAGTGCGCAGAACCAAATCCACTGCTGATAAGAAGAGGATTCCTGGTCCCACATACACTCCTGGGCAGAAAGTCTGGCTCTCCACAAGAGACATCCGTCTGCGCCTGCCCTCGAAGAAATTGAGTCCCAGGTTTGTTGGCCCCTTCACCATCGTGGAACAGGTCAACCCCGTCACCTACAGACTCCAATTACCACCACAGTACCGTATCCACCCCACATTTCACGTCTCTTTACTAAAACCCTTTCACCCACCTGTGATTCCCTCCACAGAACCTGGTCAGGAAGAGGAACCCCCTCCCCCCTTGGTCCTGGAAGAGGGATCCATCTACTCGGTCCGAGAAATCCTTCTGTCCCGACGTCGTGGTGGTAGTCTGGAGTATCTCGTCGACTGGGAAGGCTACGGACCAGAGGAGAGGTCGTGGGTACCCAGAGTTGACATTCTAGATCCAGCCCTCATGGAGGAATTCCATCGTAACCATCCTGAATGTCCAGCCCCTCGAGGACGAGGTAGACCACCACGACGTCGGAGGCCTCGGCCCTCAGGAGCGGGCCCTGGGGAGGGGGGTAATGTCACGGATTGGCCAGGTTCTACTCCCTCACTCACTCAACGATCACAGTCACCTGATTACTAATCAGACGCACCTGAATCCAATCACCAGCACCACATATAAGCACACCACACACCTCACTCAGTGTCCGGGCTCGTTTGCACGAAGCGGACTCATTGTGTTTCTCTGTCGAGTTCACAAACTTCTAAGACATACTTACCTCGCTATTTACCTGTTGAAACTTACCTGTTGTCTCATCTGTTCCAGTACGAAGTCTGTTCTCTGTTCCAATCAGCGGTGGTCAGCCATAAGCCTGTCTGGCTATCACCAACGGTGTGTGTGTGTGTGTGTGTGGGTCGGAGTCCTCCTCCCGTCGTTCCTGGAAAGGAAAGGATCTGTCTTCAGTATTCATCTCTAGTCATCGAATATCATACCTGGACTGTTTATACTTACCTGGTTCTGCACATCATCTTATCCACAACGCTCTGCTGATAATAAACATTGTTATACTTATCACTCACCTCTCTTGTTTGGTCTGCTTCCGTAACATCATGTTAATCTCTGAGCTGCCTGACGACACCCCTCAAAACGTGTCAGCATGGATGAACGCCATCTTGGCCGTCACCCGTTTTGAATCCCAGATGCAGGAGCGCGCTGCAGCCTTATGACGTCACATCCCCACACCAAAATAAAAGTCTTGTTCGCTAAAATCAATATAATTTTACATTAAAAAATAATAAAAAGATACAGCTGTATCTATACCTAGAATAAATTGAAGGGATCAACTGTAGATCTATCAAAAGTCAAATTTTTTACATCATAACATTTGTGATGTTCTCAACCAAGAAGAGAGATTTAACTATTATGAACTGAAATGGAATCCTTATAACAATGTATTCATCTTATTACATCTTAATTTCTCCCCGGAACATAAAGACAGTAAATCAGACTTCAGCTATTTTTATTATTTATTAAAGGTCAATGACTGATGATTACATTGACTGGGGTTTTGTAAAGTTGATTTTGACTGTCTGAATAAAATAAAAATTGTTTAAATAATTATTATTTTTTTTTTAATTTTAATGTGATTTACATTTTCACAGAGTATCTTTATTAAAATTGGCACACAGTGTAATAGCCTGTTCTAAAATGTGATTATAATATAAACAAGTTATCTATTACTGCAAACTGATTTACTTACACTTCAATTCCATTGACGTTTATTTGAAAAGTGTTGTTTTACGATACAAATCGTTGCACAAAAGCTTTACAGAAAATGTAAGTTTGTACAATATTTTTAGTTTAATTATGCACCATAAGGAGTTGTCTTATTTTAAGTGAGATTTGGCCATACAGACCCGGGCCAGTTTTGTGCTAAATTATGTGAAGCAGTGAGCCTTAAACTTAAATGCAATATCCTTTCCCTGTCAATGTTAAGTTATTTTTTACTGTATTTTTTATTTTAATTATTATGATATTTATAAATTTTAAGTTCAAGTTCCCCTCACATTCTTTGTTTTCTTATTATTGTGACAGGACAGTAGAGGAATGACAGAAAAGTACTTGATGAAGAGAGGAGACTCGAGACAGTAATCGAACTTGGGTCTTTGTGAGCGCAGATGTGCTGTATCTCGACTTGCCAACATAAAGGCTATCGTGGCTGACCACATCGATCCATACTGTAGTAGGTATATCCAGTCAGCTCAAGACTGTGGTATCTCCATGTGATCTAGTTTATTATTGCTACTTGTTTAAAACTCACACAAGCTCTTTGCTGTTGCAATATTTGCAAGTTAATCCTTTTGCAGCGCATTTGTACACAGGACAGAGAATGTAGATCTTTGTGTCTCACCTCCAGGAAAACCACAAAACATCCCTCTATCCGGATTCAACTGGAGGAATAGTGAGCATAATACCCAATCAAGATAAAACAGTGTTATACGCTCTTGTTCTCCCAGGAGATGGTTCAAACAAACCTCCACTTCCAGTTCCAGAGCTGCTGACAAATGAACACAATGTGCTAAATATTTCAAGCTGGCTCTGGAAATTTGTGCACAGTGTCAGCAAATTGACTTCTGTCCAAGTACATCACATCTAGACAGATTTTAGTCTGGCACTGATCCAAAGTGTCCTTTTACGTAATTGGAAAGGGCTCGTCATTTCAGACTTCCCAAAACTGGGCCCCACACTGATTTTCATTTAAACTCAGAAGCCTCCCTGATATGTCTCATGCTTTTTTTTCACTTGCCACACAGTTAAAGTATATTTACATGTGTTATTTTTTATTTTTGTTTTCTATCGCCCCTATTTTGCATTTTCACATAATAAATGACAGCTATGTTGTATTTTTTTTCTTGCATTCTTCTTTTTTTTTCTAATGTGCTGTTGCAAATAAAGCCTTTATGCAGATATTCTGTCTCTGTCTTTTTTAAACCATAAACCATTCATTCCATAAAGATACTCTGAAATGGGTCATTCGGGTTTTTGCATTGAATTTCTCCAGCAAAATAAACAAAATACATGAATTCACTAAACACAACTAAACAAAAATGTAAAGATGCTTCAACAGAGTCTATGAACAATGTAATATAGTCACGGATGTGTGTGGAATTGAATGCATGAAGACGAGAATGCAGTAACTGGCAATTACTAAAGCTACGTCTACATTAATCCAGATACATTTGAAAAGAGTTTGAAAGAGTTTTCGTTTGAAAACGCTCTCCGTCCACACTAGCGTTTCCAAGCGTTTACCAAAAGTTTCTCATCCACACTGAAACGACTGAAAACGTATACGTTCCTGTCCTGCGCATGCGTGAAACATAAGATGATTTGACCTGCATCATTTTCGTCTAGCGTTTATTTACCTTCCGAACATGTTTTTTTTTTTTTTCATTATTGAAATAACACTTTTCTGGAGCATAAACACTTTAGATCTTATTTCAAGTTCACAGAAAACCGTATATAAAACACGGTCATACTGTCTCTGTCATACTGGACAGCTCCAGCAACATTTTGGTCTGGGTTGATTTCTCTGTTTGCTTCACAAAAGTTATGCAAAACGAAACAGGCATTGATGATGAATGGAAGATCATCCAGATTGATGTCCATTGCCCTCCGTAATGCTCCAAATCGTGCTTTTAAACGTCCAAATGAGCATTCGATCACCATTCTGCATTTGCACAACCCAAAAGTACTGTTCCTGAGGAGTAGTACCTCCACTGGCATACTCTTTTCATAACATAGGGCAGCAGGGGGTAT
Source organism: Garra rufa (assembly GCF_049309525.1). Lineage (NCBI taxonomy): Eukaryota > Metazoa > Chordata > Actinopteri > Cypriniformes > Cyprinidae > Garra > Garra rufa. The sequence goes on from NC_133361.1 coordinate 98,904,151, forward strand.
GCTGGGTCTTCGAGAAGAAACACAGGAACAGGATCTTCTCCCTCCACGATTACCTTTGGACAAGAAGGCATCTTTCCATCTTTCCATCTCTCAAATAAGCATTGATTTTTGAATTAGCAAATATGCGGGCATTGTGAACGCTGCCAGGCCACTTAATAACAACGTCCATGAATGTGTATTTGTAATCACACAGAGCCTGTACATTTAGTGAGAATTTGTTTTTCCTGTTAATGTAATCTGTGGAGTTTGCAGAAGGCTGTGCAGTCAATAGCTCCTAGACACTGCGGCATTCCATGTGTTGCACAAAAGTTTTGTCACGGTTGGGAGTGAGGAGATCTGGGTCCAAGTGCAGGGGAAGATTTTTAATATAATTAAACAAACAAAACAAAACCAAAAGGCCAACACGGCACAACACAACTAGAAATAATACAAGAGAACAAAACAAGAACACGATCATAAGCCAGGGAACTAAGAAACACAGAGTATACTGACAGAACTCAAGACACAGAAAACAATGCAGACTCACCAGCGTGGGGGGAAAGTGGGGATTATAAAGACTGTGATAATAGTGAACAGCTGGAAGACACAAGTGACAATCAGGACAGGTGAACAATCAGGGAAGTGCAGGGAAGGGAAAACTGCGACCCCAGGAGGCTGAGGGAGAACCCGCAGCCCAGAGTCATGACAGTACCCCTCCCCTACGGAACGGCTTCCAGACGTTCCCTAAGCTAAGGCCGAAACAAGTCTGGAGGGAGGTGGAATGGGGGACTGGTGAAACAGGGGGAGGGATGGTGGGCCAGGCCCATGCCACGGAGGAACGTGAGCTGGCCTCGCCGCCAGAGGAACGCGAGCTGGCCTCGCCGCCAGTGGAACGTGCGCGGTCACCGCCGCGTCCGGAACAGAGAAAGCAGTCAGTGCCGCGTCCGGAACAGAGACAGCGATCGCCGCCGCGTCAGGAACAGAGACAGCGGTCACTTCCGCGTCAGGAACAGAGATGGCGGTCACTTCTGCGTCAGGAACAGAGAAGGCGGTCGCTGCCGAGTCAGGAACAGAGACAGCGGTCGCCGCCGCGTCAGGAACAGAGAGCGCGGTCACTTCCGCGTCAGGAACAGAGAGCGCGGTCACTTCCGCGTCAGGAACAGAGAGCGCGGTCGCCTCCGCGTCAGGAACAGAGAGCGCGGTCACTTCCGCGCCAGGAACAGAGACAGCGGTCGCTGCCGCGTCAGGAACAGAGACGGCGGTCACTTCCGCGTCAGGAACAGAGACGGCGGACACTTCCGCGTCAGGAACAGAGATCGCAGTCGCCTCCGCGTCAGGAACAGAGAGCGCGGTCGCCTCCGCGTCAGGAACAGAGAGGGCGGTCGCCTCCGCGTCAGGAGCAGAGGTCGTGGTCTCCGGCGCGTCAGGCGCAGAGATAGCGGTCACCGCCGCGTCAGGAACCGGGAGCGAGGCCACAGGCGCTTCCGGAACAGATTGAGCAGACGCCCTCTCTTGAAAAAATGCCTCCAGCCTCGCCCTATAGTAGGGGCGCTTCCGCGCCGCCTCAGCATTAAGGGCATCCATCCAGGTAGGCGTAGATGACCTCAAAACGAGCAGCCGACGCCTCCTCAAAAGAAAGATTCCTCCCCGCTGGACCCATTTGTGGAGTCTGCATTCTGTCACGGTTGGGAGTGAGGAGATCTGGGTCCAAGTGCAGGGGAAGATTTTTAATATAATTAAACAAACAAAACAAAACCAAAAGGCCAACACGGCACAACACAACTAGAAATAATACAAGAGAACAAAACAAGAACACGATCATAAGTCAGGGAACTAAGAAACACAGAGTATACTGACAGAACTCAAGACACAGAAAACAATGCAGACTCACCAGCGTGGGGGGAAAGTGGGGATTATAAAGACTGTGATAATAGTGAACAGCTGGAAGACACAAGTGACAATCAGGACAGGTGAACAATCAGGGAAGTGCAGGGAAGGGAAAACAGCGACCCCAGGAGGCTGAGGGAGAACCCGCAGCCCGGAGTCATGACAAGTTTGTGACAAGTGTCTGTACCTCTGGTTCTGTAAATGGAAGTGAAAGATACTCCGGACCCAGGTGAAATGTGATAGCTCTGCACACTTGTCTGATTATTTTAGACACAGTTTGTCGGGCTGATCCAAACGCGTTCGCCGTTTTCCGCAGTCTGCCTTCGTCGCTTAAATAGTACAGCGTACATGCAACCTTTGTAACAACGTCCACCGGTGATCTCAGTCGTGTTGTCTGGCCCTGAATGTAAGGTCGTAACAGTTCACTCAGATGATACAGCGAATCCCTCGACATTTTAAAGTTCTCACGCCACTCCTCGGGCACAACAGTTACACACACAAAGTTATCCCACCACGAACGGCAGCGTCCCGGTTTCACCCAAAATCTCCACTCCATGTAGGGTCTGAAACGCAACTGTCGTCTAGTTCCGCTGCTGAACAAAAGCTCTGTGTAAACTAGGGATGTAACGGTATCAAAACTTCACGGTACGGTAATACCTCGATATGAATGGCACGGTACGGTATTTATTGAATCATTTACAGGAAAAACAAAACTAATGAAGAGACTCGAAAAAAGTGCCAGAAGTGTTTATTAAACAGTTTACATGAACACTGAACATATCAATGGCATACAAATTAGCCATCTATCTGTAAACTTTTAAACAGAAACTTTAAATTTTTCAATTTTAGTAACAAAAAATTATTAAAACATGTAAAAAAAAGTCAAATCAGTTTAGCTGAATGAGTTGTCTGAATCTAGTTGTCTGCTTGAAATAAGATTTTTTTTCTTACCCCATTGGCAGATTATTTAGCTTGTTTTAAACAAAAGCTCACTTAATTTTGACTTGTTTTTACTAAAAACAAGACAATAATTTTTACTTGTCTAGAAAAATCCTTCTTGATTCAAGAATTTTTAGATATTTTGGCTGGAAACAAGACAAAATTCTAAGTAAGAAAAGCATTTTTTGCAGTGCAGTAGGCTCTCATGCCTTTCTTTCGCATTAAATCTTTATTAAAAAGAATCCTTTAAAGAACTTTTCTACCTGGACAAGTGCATCTATTATGTTGCCTAGTTTATTTAAAACTGCACCTTTCCTTATTTTAAACATAGCCAAAAAGCCACGTGTTGACTGTGAAACACAGTAGACTTCATTTATATGCATTTATGGTACTTTTCCGTGTCAATCCATGTTCATTTTTACAGCGAACAATGCACTGTAACATTAATTCAGTGCATACAGCGCAGCAAAAAATAGACTCGGTGCCGAAACGATGGCTGCACTGCTGCAAAGGCACCGCTTCTGGGACGTACTGCCGGACAGCAACCGCGTGCAGTGTGAACGCTCTAATCCGTTAACATGGGTGCTGAAAAGAATACGTAATGTAACGCATACGCACTTCAGACGGAGCAGGTTCGACCATTTCCATCTCTTTTCCTTGCTGCTACAGTCTGTAGCGACAACAGACCGCAAAGGATGATGGCCACGCCTGGGCTGATGGGAAATGTAGTTCCCGCTACCTCCCGTTCGCTCCATTCGCCTGAGCAAACTTTTCTCAGAAGACCTATTGTTTTATCGAGTCATGCGACCACGGTAGTATCGAAAAAAATTGTTATTGCGGTATAACGGTATTTACAATACCGTTACATCCCTAGTGTAAACATTATGTCTCCTTCGAAGAAAAGCAATCTGAAGCATGTACAAACTGACATTAATCTTTAACAAGGCTGTCAAAACAGAGAGCAACCAAAACAATTGCTGTACAATGTCGTCCGCCATCTTAGTTGAATTGGTCACATGACTGCGTCACATGACTAAATATGCGTCATCGTTTTCAAAAGCCTCCGTTTTCACAGTCCACACTACAACGCGAAAACTGCGTTTTCAAATTTATCCACTTTGGAGAGCGTTTTCAAAAAGCTCCGTTTTCCTTGACAAAAACGCAGTCTCAGTGTGGACGGAAGGCCAAAACGGAGAGAAAAAGATGCGTTTTCAAACTAAAAGGTATTAGTGTGGACATGGCCAAAGGCATCATGTCCATCAGTCATTATGAAAATGTCCAGATCCATTCCTGCAGTCACACAGTCTTCAGTAATTTAATTATCAAAATATTTACTCAGAATGTCAGTTATTTGATAGAAATAGTGTATAACCAGAAAACTAAGTAGGGAGAACAAGTATCTTAAGACCCTGCTTGCAACATGCTAAACTATTCTTGTAATTTACTGTTTTCTACATTAAATCATTCAACATAATGAAAAGAAGATTCTATGACAATATAACCTTGATATTTAATATTGACAATGTGAACAGTGAAATTAAACTTTAAAAAAATTTAATCTCATTAATTAGATTATGCAATTTCTAAATTTCATAGACAGGGTCATGGTTAAACATATACTATATATATACAAGAATAATTAACAGCAAGTAAATTATTCTCTAAAATAAATGCAAACTAAATCTCTATGTGCTTACTACAGTGGTCAGTGCACTGGTAAGAGACTCAGTCAGAGTAATACTTAATGGGAAATGATAAAATATATATTACACACACAAAGTTAATATTTGGCATTTAATATTTAGTTTTGGCATTCAATTATTTGTACTGAGGTAATGTGGAAGGCCCTGAAGAACAATGGTCAGTTCACTGACATGGAATTTTTAAATAAAAGAAAAAAGCATTGTTAGATTAATTTGTGAGAATGACAGGCATATTTTCTAGCTTTAAATATTTTTTTTTATATAATTACCTATTAAATATGTTGTCCTTTCTGTCAAAGAGTTACATTTAACCAAACCTAAAACGTTTACAAAAATATAAAAATTATTTTAATAACAAAAAGGAATTTACTGGAGTACAGGCTTCAATATTACAAAAAGAAGAAAGTAAGATCATTATTGTCGATTTTGTAAAGTAAACTGCAGCAAATGCATTTTTGTGTTCTCATCCGCCACGATAGCAAAAGGAAAAAAATCCATGATAGTGTATCAGTGACTTTCCAAATAATGGGAAAAAGTAAATAACTAACAAGAGGTTGATTAGTCAAAAGAGTGAATGTCAGATTTACAGTCACTCCCTCAGCCTTTGTATAGAAACACTTGCAGCAGTTGTTTTAGGTATGAATGTCAAGGTAAGAAAACACAAAGTATAGTGTTGTAAATGTACATTAATTTAACAATAGAAATTTGTTTCTAGATATACAATGCTAATTGTGGAAATGCATTATCATATGCACATAAACACATCAGCATAAACGGGACTTTTATTTTGGTCTGGTGATGTGACGTCATAAAGCGGCGCCCCTAGCCCTGCATTTGTTGAGATACTGCTGAAGAAAGGTTTGTGCTTTTTACGTTTTTTAATCAGTACAACTGTTGTCAGTTTAAACGTTTTTTACAAGCTACACAAAATAAACGAGTCAATCTTTAATATAACATTGTAATTCTTTGTTATTTTTGCGAGTAAAGTGCACCCTCATATTAATAACAGAAAATGTGCGACTTAATTTGCTCCTTATTTGTGAATCAGTACATCGTTACAAGTAGAAAGTGAGAGAAAATGAGAATCCGAATCATCTGAACCGAATCAGTGGTGAAATGATTAAGTGATTCGAAGCGTTTGAATCGACTCATTCAGTGACAACAAACTAACAAACACAAACATGTATAATGATAACTTTCACAAACTGCAGATGTTTTTATAAAAGTGTAATCTATTAAATGTTATATACAAATAATTGAATGCCAAAACTAAATAATAAATGTCAAATATTAACTTTGTGTGTGTAATATCTATTTTAGTCTGGTCATTTCCCATTAAGTATTACTCTGACTGAGTCTCTTACCAGGGCACTGACCGCTGTAGTGAGCACATAGAGATTTAGTTTACATTTATTTTTGAGAATAATTTACTTTCTGTTAATTATTCTGATCTTAAACAGGACAAAAGTGTCCAAACACACAGAAAACCCCTCCTGAATCAACTGAGATCCATGTGACACACTATTATAAAGATGGAGTTTATTAAAGAGGAGAGTGAAGACACAACGATTGAAGAAACATTCAGAGTCAAACATGAAGATACTGAGACACAAACAGGTTGGTTTTTTTATTGTCAAAGCTGAACTGATTTGATTCTTAAAATGTCTCGCTCTACAGAAATGAATGATATTTGTGATAAATGTTTAAGAGTGTCGTAATTAAAGCGGTTTGACAACAGACATGTTGAGATCACATGACCAGACAAATAATAAAATCCTGCGTTCACATTTGACATTTGTTATTATGGTATTATGCTTTTAGGTTGTAACAATAATACAGAATTCGCCTGAACATTTTTGTTCTGTAACATTAAACCCAATATCTGCTTCTAAATTAAAAGCATTTATTTTTATCACTTAAATATGCAGCAGTATCTGTTGTGCCAATTTTCTGTTCAAATAAGTCAAGAGGCAGAAAGCTTTTAGTTATTTACTTCTTGCAAGAAATTTGGGCAATTAATTGAAATACAATTTCAGCTTCCAACGACTATAAAAATACGATAATCAAGATAAAATGATTAGTGTGCACCATTCTGCCCATTCCCTTTCCAGTGGAGCGGTTTCACTCCTCCATTAAACCTATTGTGCAAATCAGTCAAATTACGTGTTTGTGTTTTTACAGAGAACTGTTCTGTGCATGCGCTCCGACACAAAGCGGAGCACAGCCGTATAAAATAAACTTTTAGCTTAAACTGCATGCCTTAATGCTAGAGATGTAACGGTATCAAAACTTCACGGTACGGTAATACCTCGATGTGAATGTCACGGTACGGTATTTATTGAATAATTTACAGGAAAATCAAAACTAATGAAGAGACTCGAAAAAAGTGCCAGAAGTGCTTAAACAGTTTACATGAACACTGAACATATCAATGGCATACAAATTAGCCATCTATCACTGTGAAACAGGAACTTCAATTTTAATAACAAAAAATTATAAAAAAAAAAATTAAAGTTTCAATTTAGTATTCTTGAAAACTCTTGAAAAAGCAGCCTACTTATTGCAGTTGGCCCATGTGCTGAATGAGTATTTGAGAACAATCACCTCAATCACTCACACACTCACTTATTCAGACATAGACAGGTTTTTTTTTTTTTAAGGAAAATTAGCATATTAACATTACCTGGTGGTAAAAGCTGGGATCTCTGGGCATTTACAATGTCCCCTGCAACAGAAAAAACCCTCTCACTTGGGACCAGAGTATGTGAGCGGAGTGGAGCGGCAACAATTTCCCCTCCGCGCTCTGTGCATTTAATAATCGCTCCGCTCCAGCTTCCAAGCTAATAACATCAGCATTAAAAAAGTATAATTGCTCCTTATGCAGTGCAAAGTTTGTAATGAAAATAAAAATACATTTTCGTCAGTTATTTTACTTATGGATCGCTGCATTTCTTACAGATTTCTGCTCATTCGAAATCGGATTCCATTTGTTTTAATGCATTAACAGAGTGATTGCGTGTGAATAAGTGCTGTACCTGTTTAAATGATGCTTTCACCTGAAAATATTAAGTATCTAGAAAGAACAAACTTGCGAACTATAATTTACCGCTCATTTGATGTCCATTGCCGTCATCATAGCCTTCACATTATTTCTGATTTGAGTGATCCATCTCTATCAAGCGAAATATGTTTAGCATGTGAATTCCTGCTTAATATGCAGTTATATTACGGACCGTTGGCATGAATTGTTCTCATGATGGAGCGGTGATGGAGCGGTCTTGGAGCGAGTTAAAACCACGATGCTCCGACTTTTCAAACATCCGCTCCTCCCTCCATTCAGAATCACACCGCTCCACTCCGCTCACATACTCTGATCTGTAGCGACAACAGACCACAAAGGATGATGGCCACGCCTGGGCTGATGGGAATTGTAGTTCCCGCAACCTCCCGTTCGCTCCATTCGCCTGAGCAAACTTTTCACAGAAGACCTATCGTTTTATCGAGTCATGCGACCACGGTAGTATCGAAAAATTTGCAATATTTACAATACCGTTACATCCCTACTTAATGCTCATAAACACGCAAAACTGTCAAAATGCTGCACTTGATTATTGATAATGATTATTCACATAAACCATCGTTAGTTTTGTCTTAAGTGAACACAAACAGCTGAGAATGAAAATGTGTTTAACAGTATATTAGATCTATGCAGCTCTTAAAACGACAACAGCTCACACTATTTCCTCTGCCATCTGTAATGTTAACCAAACTACAAAAGATAAAAGCTTCTGTAGCTGTAATAATAAACAGATCAAGTTTAATACTTACAGTGAAGACTATGCTGTTTTAGTTTACGGTTAATTCTATTTCATTTCTCTTCAACTGTTAGTCATAATTAGATAAAATAATAAGATAATACGAAATTGTAAGTAGGCAGGGTTAGTTAACACACAAGTAACCTATAACTGAACATCATATGATACGTTATGTAATTCTTAATATGATTTAAACCTTTTTTTTATTATTAGGAAGTATGTAAAACCAAAAATCCATGTCTTTAATATGAAATTCTTCTACCGTAAGGGGGGAAAACAATGCACTGGTGAAAAACATTGATTATATGTGTACTTTAAATTTCTTTAGAAAGAAATATTACTTTTCATATTTAAGCCCAAAATAGGAGCTTATCCTGTGACTGGAAAACAGGGACTAAAAAGAAGACGATATAATTAAAATATGATAGAAATGCTTGAACTGATTAAACAATGAACCAATTAATAGATTAATAAATACTGAGTAACAAACAGGTTGGTTTTCATTCTCAAAGCTGAACTCACTCATTTGATCCACATTAAAATGTCCAGCTCTAAACACACACACACACACACACACACACACACACACACACACACACACACACACACACATATATATATATATATATATATATATATATATATATATATATATATATATATATATATATATATAAAATATTTTATTATAGGATTATACAATTGCTTGTTTTTATTATTATCACTTTGAATAATGGGAATAGGTTTTGCGATTACATTTAACTCCTCCTTTAATAGTTTATTGTGTTTAAGATGTAAATGTTGTTGGGTTTGATGTGTGCTTTGAGCAATTAAAATGGTGTTAATTTGGATTTGTCTTTTCTGCATTAGACCTGATGACACTGAAAGAGGAGAGTCAAGAACTCATTGAAAAGGAAGATGATCTCCAGCATGAGAAACATGATTTCATGGCTGGAGAAAAATCATATAGTTGCTCAAATATGGAAACAAAAGCACAAAAGACAGCAAAAAGAAGTGTTTTTACCTGCCAACAGTGTGGAAAAACTTACAACAGAAAGGAAAACTTTAAAGTCCACATGAGAATTCACTCTGGAGAAAGACCTTTCACCTGTAAACAGTGTGGAAAGAGTTTCATTCGAAAAGGAAACCTTACTTTCCATATGAGAGTTCACACTGGAAAGAGACCCTTTGTCTGTCAACAGTGTGGAAAGAGATTTACTGAAAGAGGAAGTCTTAATGTTCACATGATCATTCACACTGGAGAAAAGCCTTACACCTGCAAACTATGTGGAAAGAGCTTCAATCGAAAATCAAACCTTAAAAAACACACGAACATTCACACTGGAGAAAAACCTTTCACCTGCCAACAGTGTGGAAAGAGTTTCAATCAAAAAGACAAACTTCAAAACCACATGAGAATTCACACTGGAGAGAAGCCTTACGCATGCTCTCAATGTGAAAGGAGTTTTGCACATAAACACAGCCTTGATGCCCACATCAGATTTCACACTGGAGAAAAACCTTACACCTGCAACCTATGTGGAAAGAGCTTCAGTCGAAAATCAAGCCTTGATAAACACACAAACATTCACAGTGGAGAAAAACCTTTTATGTGTTCTCAGTGTCCAAGGAGTTTTATACAGAAATATTCCCTTGATGTGCACCTGAAAACTCATACTGGAGAGAAAGCTTTCACCTGTCATGAATGTGGAAAGAGATTCACTCACAAAAGAACACTTAATAGACACGTGAAGATTCACACTGGAGAAAAGCCTGATCAGAGATTTGATGGACATTGAATAGCTCTTTAACATGTACAATCACACCTGAGTGATTAGACTACAGTTTGTCATGTGATTAACTGCTGATTTAAAAAAAAAATTTGGCTCACTGTTTTGTCATTACAGTGTGAACAGCACAAACTGCATGTAATCTGATCTTTTCAATTCAGATATCTGCCACTTCCATTTGTGGTACTAAATCAATACAGGTCTGGACCTATTCACAAAACATGTTATCATCACCTAAATGGCAGTAAAAGTTTTAAGCAATGAGTTTTCTCTTAAAATCTATTCACAAAGCGGCTGAGACCAACTTTTACTAAGGAATAGGGAGAAGTCTTAAGCTTAGAGTAAAGGCGGGGTTGACCTCATTGCTATGGATGATGTCAGAGTGCTAACTAATTATGCACACTGTGATTGGCTGATAGGGGAGAAATTTATTCATAAAATATTGTAGAGGACAATATTATGTTGCCATATTCATATAAAAGTAAAAAAAAAAATAAAGATGTTGCCACTAATGTCAATTAGTGTCAATAATAAAACAATTGTCAGCCTCTTACATGTGTCCTTATAAACAATTAGCTGATATTCATATAAACAACATTTTAATTGACCGACTAGAATAATCATGGCTGAAAGCAAGACATGTAAACATAAAAGAAAACTGAACTGGACTGAAGAACAGCTTCTTACCCAACCACTTAATGAAAATAAGGATATAATCAAAGGAAAATTTGGAGTATGGATAACCTCTAAAACCAAATAAGATGTGTGGGAAAACATATGTGTGCCAATAAATGCAACATGTTCCTAAAATGTTTACGTTCCAAGGGAGATAGCCAGCAACAGCATTTTAGCCCTGCTAAAAAAAGGAAACCATTACAAAAATGTTTAATGTTTTTACTGGTTAAAATAGAAATTGTATTGGTTTTATTGGTAACTGTAATGATTCCTGTTGATCTCTACTGATAATTGTTCACCTTCTATTGGTGGCTTGTTATAACCACTAAATCCTTATAGAATATGTCCCAAAAACAGTACAGGAAACCGTTTATTTATATTTTAATGGTTAAAAGTTAATGGTATTTGTAGTGGAAATAATTAGAATTTCTGTGATGATTGTTTTTTATTCATCAGAGAGGTTAGGCCTAGTTTGCTATTTGTTCTTAGTGACTTAGCAGTCCTCTTCACTACTCTTCACTACTACACTACTTCACTACTTTACAGATTTAGGAGCTAGGTTTAGCTCTAAAATGCTTTGTGAAATACTCTTAGAGCAAACTTTTAAGAGTCCTAAATTTAGGATTGACACGGCCATTATTTTTAAGATTTTCTCCTAAATCTGCAAGTTTTTAGCTACTTTTAGCCTTAAGATGTTTTGTGAATACGAGCCCTGACTTAATTCTTAATTTGCGAAGCTGTGGAGCTTCAGCACCACGGACAGCAGCCGATCCAGAGCTCAGAGCAGCAGTGGACCTGACGACTACCAAAGCAACAACAGACATCAGCAATATCTGTGTTTAATAACAAGGTTTCTAGGCAGTTATGACATTCTGAATTTCCTATGACATTCCTGAATCAGTAAATACATTAATAAACAAAACATTGTCCAGTTGTCAGGTGTTCAAGTTCAAGCAAAACATTGCAACAATGCATCAATTTGCATTGATGAGGGGATGCTCAAAAACCCATCAAATATGTAATAAAACAGGGTACTGTCGACAAGCGCTGTCACCATCAGAGTAGCTCGCCTCTGGCCCGCCTACATCAGATACACCGATTTGATTGGTTCCCAGAACTGCTTACGTAATGCAGTAACGTGCATTATTGCTTGATACCAGAGTGTCTTGCAGAGACAATTCAAATTGTGCTCACGTGAGACCTCTGGATTTCCAGGGTAGTGCATTAACGTAGGTTATGCAACAATGAACATTGTACATTGAGGTGAGTTTAAGTAAACTGCAAAAACTATTTGTTAGTAATAGATACAATAAAAAAGTTGTATTCTAAAACATTTTTAAAAGATTCAAGTTAAAATCGAATCCTATTAAAATCATGTAGAAATGATCCTACAAGACATTTGTCTCGTCCTATAAGACGATCCTATAAGACAATTCCTTATGGAATCCAAGGAACGATTCCAAAATATGATACAAATTCTAATTGGAATCCTTTAGGGGTTTTTTTTTCCAAGGGAATATTTTGCACATTCTGAAAAGGAGGAAAAGTGTTGACCTAAACTTTCTCACAAATAGCTGTTGTTGCGAATTAACTTAAGAGGGAAATGTATATAAATAATTAATTTATGACTAATTATGATTACAATTATTTATATCAGCTGCCAGTATTAACTGTAGCAGAATTAAATATCACCATTGACTAATCTATTCGTCCAGCGATCATTCAGGTTAATTTCACAACAACTCTAAACAAGTATATTTACTTGGCCGCAAAAAATAACATTCTAACAGTATTAATGCACTAGAGTATGTAGCTTGATCAGAATCGTAAATGGCTGGTGAACTAGAAGAGGAATAGAGTGAACTTTTAAGTTACTTAGCCTATGTGTATGTGATATGAATAAAACACTTCTGCAAATTATATTTGAATAGATTGTTATTTGCTGCTTCCATAGACCTATGTGTGTATTTTAAAAACTCTAAATGTCTTGTTTTACTAGTACTTATGTGTATTTAAATGTCTGAAACCTAAAATAAGCGTTATGTGGTTAAAAACACTGCATAGTTGTGATTATATGACAAGCGCAGAGCTCGTCTGTCTCTGGCTCAGTGGCAGTCAGCGCGCCAAAGCGCAGTTTGAATTTGACAGTTGCGTGACACTACCGAACGTTCTAAATCCCATATGTGGGACCTTACTCCCAGGGGCACAGAAATTAGAATCCCATATGTGGGACCGTACCGCTCAAAAGGTTAATTAACTATTAACTATGACTAACACATGACTAATCTAAACAAACAAACATACATACAATCACTCATACATGGAGGAAGGGCATCTAAGATTGGATAAACGGAGCCATTAGAGAAACAAGAAAAATGACGAGATGAGAAGAATCACTTAACCACCTGAATGAAACCATCAGTGCCATTTTACAACAGGGTTTACAAATAAAAAACTAAACTTCTGTTTGTTTGTTTTTTTTTGTTAAATGTATGATACTTGCATTGCCTTGGTCGTTGACGAGTGTTTGGATGCAGTCTCAGATGAAAGTCTTGATGGTTTTAAGGTTTTGGACTTGGGATCAAGTTTTTCTGGGTTTGAAGAGCGATGAGTTTCAAAGGTGTCCCCACTCTGTGGTGATTGGGAGTTTCTTCCAACGTGGAAAGTGAAGAAGAATGATGAGAGAGAGAGAGAGAGAAAGACCCAGCTGAAATCCTGTGATCTTTGGGGAATGAAAAGACAAGGTTGCAGGGCCTGGCACAGGCTTAGGGTTCTGGAGAGTTTCCTCATCTTCCTAGGAGTTCAAGGCCTCCCAGGTTCAGAAGCATCGGCTCTGGGACTCATCAACTAGAAGAAGGCAAGGTGATGAGACACGGGACTGAAAGAACTGAGAAAAGCCAGGAGAACTGAGATGAGTCACTGTGTGAAGCCCTTTTCTCTTATGGGGGTCACAGTTAGGAGATAAAGGTAATTGGGAGGCCAGGGCAATTTATCTTTGGGAAGCTAGAGAGCCAATGGTGACTTTCGCTTTTGGAGGGAAAGTTTTCCTGTAAGCATTTGTCTGTAAGCATGTTATTTGCATATGTTCTGGGATTGGTTGTTCATGCAAAAACTAAACTAAAGATTTGTAAAACACTAATATGTTGCATAGGTATCAAAAGACAACATAAACCATCTTCTAGATCATCAAAATATAAATTCAATGAGACCAAACATCTTATATGTGTGGTTATACTCCATAGTGATCTATCATAACACACGCATAAAATTTTTACATTTCACAGTACAAAAGACAAAATAAATGAACAGTAATAATATACACAATGATCCGAGGATATGTGTCTTCGTTCACAGAAAGGTTTTTCTAAGAATTAATAAAAGTTTTTTTTAGAGTATTAGTTCGGGAAAATTCTCTTTACATAGTTTTGAGTCGTAAAGATTATCTGGTCTGGCAGAGGAGTCCTGGATGCCATAGTAAGACTATTTGTAGACATCATGGCAGCCAGTGTTGTGGATTGGGTGAAGGGGGTCTGTGATCATGTGTTAATCTAATGAAAAATTGATTATTTGGTAAATCTAATGAATTGTGTCTGATTGGTCTGGACCCTAAATGTTTTTTTTTTTTTCTGAGCAATACAAAGGCAACAAAGAATGTCGGTTTGTAGAGTAATTTATAACAGCTTCAGATGTGGGTCAACCAATCAGAATCAAGGACCGAACTGTCTGTTTTACACATTTTGGTTGAAACTCTTTCCACACTGAGGGGATCTGTCAGTCTTCTATCTATTGTGGATCCTCATGTGCTTGTCAAGGTTTCCTCGTTTACTGAAACTCTTTCCACACTGTTTGCAGGCATAAGGCTTCTCTCCAGGGTGAACTCTGAGGTGGACTCTAAGGTATCCAGGATTACTGAAACTTCTTCCACACCGTTTGCAGATAAAACACCTCTCTTTTGTGTGAGTTCTCATGTGCCTTTTAAGGTTTCTATTTTCACTGAAACTCTTTCCACACTGTTGGCAGAAAAAAGGCTTCTCTCCTGTGTGAATTATCATGTGCCTTTCAAAGTTTCCTTGTTGACTGAAACTCTTTCCACACTGACGGCACGTGAAAGACTTCTCTCCTGTGTGAATTTTCATGTGGACTTTAAGGCTTCCTTTTTGATTGAATCTCTTTCCACACTGTTGGCAGATGAAAGGCTTCTCTCCAGTGTGAATTATTATGTGCCTTTTAAGGTTTCTATTTTGACTGAAACTCTTTCCACACTGACAGCACATGAAAGACTTCTCTCCAGTGTGAATTTTCTTGTGGACTTTAACTTCTCCTTGTTCACCGAAACTCTTTCCACGCTGAAAGCAAGTGAAAAAACTCCTAGTTCTTGCCTTTTGAGCTCTTTTTTGTGTAGATGTATTTTCTGACTGTAAGGAACTAAATGATTTTTTTCCAGTTAAGAAAACATGAAGATTCTCAAACTGGTCTTTCTCTTCAGTTTCATTCAGTTCTTCCTTCTCCTCTTTCAGTGCAGTTGGGCCTAAGGTGAAAAAACAAAGAAATAAAAGTTAACCCCAGTTTAATGCCACAAAGCAGGTAACACCAATCATGTAGATTTGTAATGCATGTATGCTATCATGGTGTCCAAACCTGATCATAGTCTGGGGTCCTATAGAGTTTAAGCTGGCTGCTGCTATACAGTTTAATCAATCTAATAATAGTTTAGAAAACCTAGATAAAGACTGATCTCAATTATGATGTACCATTTTTTTTATGTCTTCTAGGGGATCAAATGCAACAAATATAAGAAAGGCTAGGAAAATGGACAAACTCCCCACTCAACCATCAGATGAACAATTTATCACACAATAATTCTTTGAGGTTTTATTAATGGGCAATGATGTTAGCCAATCATAAAAATGGGCTGTAACCACATTCCTGGAGGCCCCTAAACACTGCATGTTTTTCATGTATCTCCAATTAAGTGATTAATTAACTGGTTCAGGTGTGTTTGATCTGGGTTGGAGCTAAACTTTGAAGGATGGTAAATCTTTAGGAACAGGGTTGGGCACCCCTGCACCAAGACCTAAAATGGATGACAAATGGTCAGACAAAGGAGAGATGCAAAATATGCAATGTTGGGTGCCTCCAGGAACATGGTTGGAACCACTGGTCTGTTACAATGACCTATTGAATGGAAAATGCCCAAAAACTTACTGTAAAAAACAAACAAACAAACACATCACAGAACATATCCTTTAAAGGAGAACAGGCAATATTTTTACACCAATTGAAAGTTAAGTAAGATGTGAAGTATGGTAAATTTGTGCTCTGCATTAAATCCATCCAAGTGAACACACCTGGAGCACTGGGCAACTCATCCAGTTAAACTAACCTGGTTCAAGGCAGGTTAATCTGTCTAATCTGAGTCCTCTATCTCTGACCATCTGGAATGCATTGATATTACTTACCACTGACTCTTTCCCACACAATTATTTAACCTTATTTCACTTTAAACATAAAAGTAGATATAAAATGCAACTCAAATAATAAATAAAATGAATAGAAACCATAGACTACAGACAACTGTATTTAATGTTTTGTGCCCAAGATTTAATGAAATTAATGACAATGATATTAAAACATTACAAATCTTTAAGGCACTAAATTAAAAATGAAATAATAGAAAACAGCCTACATTTTAACTGGAAATAAATTTACTCATTTGAGCTAGTAATTAAGACTGTTTTAGTCAGCTTACATTTTATTTTAATTTACTGCTATTATAAAAATACACTTATATTTAGGATTATAATTGTACGTGTCACATTTAATGTCCGACAACAAACATTTTAGCAAAATGTCTACTTTTCCCACAATTATTGAGCTACTACTATATTTGTTTGCATGACTTTCTAACATTTACAGATGAAGAATATGCCCTGAGGAAAACACAATATCTCAACTGTACTAAACCGTACAAATAGACCCATAATCAACATAATGGACTGCTTAAAAACAAGCGCGCACATCAAACTGCCTTCACTCACTGAACCAGGATCACATTAGTGAGATTGTGTGACCTTAAATGGTCATTTATGGAACCACTTTAACGCAGATTGATTTGTTATCTTATCTCAAGTCAGGTTTTGGATTTTTCTTAGTCTTTCCCTATAACACCAAATCAATTATCCATTCATTTAAGTAAAAAGTTTGTTATACCCAAGATTATTTCCACCATTTGTTGTTAATTTATTCATAAGCAATAATACAATTTTATAAGCTTGAACATAAATAAGCATATCTGTGGTATTTGCCACATTGAATCGATTATTAAGATGCTGTCATAAAAGAAAACTAAATAATGAAAGAAACCATCCTGGGTATTTAAACCAGAAGTATGCATGATAACCGGCTTTGTTCTAGCATCCCAAAACACCCTTGGAGTTAAACATGGAGGTGAAAATATTATGCTTCAGGAGTGTTTTTCTGCTAAGGGGACAGGACAACTACAGTACACCGCATCAAAAGGAGCATGGACAGGGTCATGTACCATCAATTCTTGGGTGAGAACAATTGAAATGGGTTGTGGATGGGTATTCCAGCAGGACAATGACCCAAAACACACAGCAAAGGCAACAAATGAGTGGCTCAAGAAGAAGCACATTGAGGTCCTGGAGTGTCCTAGCCAGTCTCCAGATCTTAATCCAATAGAAAAACTGTGGAGGGAGCTGAAGGTTTAACTTGCCAAATGTCAGCCTTAAAACCCTAAAGTCTTGGAGAGGATCTGCAAAGAGGAGTGGAACAAAATCCCTCTTGAGATGTGTGCGAACCTGATGGCCAACTACAAGAAACGTCTGACCTCTTTGATTGCCAAAAGGGTTTTGTCAGCAATTACCAAGTCATGTTTCTCTAAGGGGTGAAATACTTTTGTTACTAAAAATCAGCAGGGGATCAAATAATTATTTGCCCCACTGTTGTATTTTGAACTTTTAGGCTATTTAGTAAGCATAGTTTGCTGAATTTTGAGTATTAAAGTCATGTGAGAGATCAGGACAAAATAGAGAGACTGAAAAGTAAAATGGAAGTGAAGGAGCAGTTCAGGAGAGGACTTTGAATTATTTTACATGTTGCATAGTCTAACGATTTAAACCTTTTTATGTGATGACCATACAAAAATAGGGTTGTCCATGTTTCAGAGATTCTTGTGGGTGTATGGGATGGCCTGGATGAGCGTGAGATTTTGTCCCAGTCCACCCCTGAGCTCCAGCTTCAGGGAACAGAGGACTCAAAGATATGAAAAGGGAACTCCGTACTCATAGGTGGCCCTTGAGAGTGAAGGGAATACCGCTGTGCTCAAAGATAAAAGCCACCTAACGGTGTGTTCACACGGGATGTAAGCGTCAATGCTTAACGGAAGGCGTGGCTGACGTTTTATGGTCATAGCAGCATCAGCCAATGAAATGCTCCTCTTGAACAGGATGAACGTGATTGGCTGCCACCTGGCCACTTTATTTGCATTGAGTGATCCTGATTGGCTTACGCTTCCGTCGGCGGTGCTTCGCTAGCGCCGCCGATGGATCCACAATTCTTTTCGGCAACGCTTGACGTCACCCATTCAAAATCAATGGGAAGCGTTGACACTTATGCCCCGTGTGAACACACCGTAAGAGAGGCAAAAGTGGACTAACAATTTTTGGTGCCTCACGGAACATGAGACAGCAGAGGACTCAACTCTCAGAAATCAAAGGAGAACTTAGAGGCTCACCTTGGGAGCGACATGATCATAGGCAACCCTCTAAATTGAGTTAGGGTTAGGATAGCACTGCCAACTAAGTCATAAGGGCAGTCACATGATGGGAGCTCCTGGGAGAAGCATGTAGAAGCATAAGACACCTGGTATGATTGCCTCACGAAGTTCCATGGAGCAGAGGACTTCATTCTCATAGATAAGAGGTGAGCCCAGATGTTTTCTTTGGGAGCGGTGTGCTAATCAGAGACCCTCAAGAGCAGGGGGGTGAAACATCTGCCCTGGAGAGCCGCAGCCTCACAGAGTTTTGCTTCAACCCTTAATCAAACACAACTGAACAACATAATCAAGGTCTGAAGGGTTACTAGAAAGCTACAGGCAGGTGAGTTTTAATTAGGGTTGGAGCTGAATTCTGTAGGATGGTGGCTCTCCAGGACCGGAGTTCGTTTCCTGACTCCAGTCCTCCCTGCTCTAGAGTGAAGGGAGCACTGCCAAGTTCAAAGACAGGAGCAGACTAACAAGGAAGGGGGAAAAGGCCAAAGAACCTGATATGACTGCACACAGAGCTCATGGAGAAAAGTCCTTAGCTCTCAGATTGAGAGAACTCACATGCTACATCCGAGACTAGTAGCTTTATCAGGCATTACATGCAGACAAAATGAAAATGACAATTAAAATTTGAAAGCTACAGATTTGTTTACTAATGAGATGCTGCCGTTTCTTGGAGACTCACACCAGTTCTGTTGTGGATTTCGTTGGGTCTATTATTGCTTTGTTGTAAAATCGGACAATATTGACAGTGAAGTGCTTAAAATGTAAAATGTTCACTTAATATTAACTTTTTGTTTAACTTATAAAATCAACATTTGAAATCATTTGAATATTCAGAGAAAATTGCACTTTTTTATCGAAGAGAGTTTCTTAAATCAGTCGCTCTGTACAGTCTGTCAACATTTGATCTTCATGCTATTAAGTGCTACAAATCTATTTTAAAGACACAATGAACAGCAGCATGATTTGCTAAAGCAGCACTCTGTGGGCATTCAATCATACGTACGCTGCTGGTGTGGATCCAGTCAGGTTTCACCGCAAAATTTATGTAAGTTAATGTCATTTGACCATTAACTCACATTTAACTGTTTTTATAATAAAAGTATAATTTTGCTTGTCAGAAATACTTGCTTTAATGTTACTTTAAGTTGGGGTAGAAATAAACAAATGCCAAAGCTCAGCATTTTGTTCACATTCTCCTTCATCAGTTTGAGAACTACTGGTTTATATCGTTCTCATGGTAAAATACAGTACCTTCTTTATAACTGTGACCTACTGCTCCACTCTGATGCTCCCTAACAGCCGTCATCTATTTATTTACTTATTTACTTAATTGTATTGATATTATTTGAACTATTTTCTTAAATTGTTCTATTTATTTATTTATTTAATATATTTTGTTCCAACTTCTTTCCCTTTTTTCCTATTTTCCCTCCTTTTTTTATATTTTTATATATAGAAGTGTACAACTAATACATTACAATCTTACACCTCACATAGTTACAACTAAAGCCGAGTTCAGACTGCACGATTTTCAAAGCAATCGCGTCACAGATGTTTTCACACTGCATGACTATCTGGGGTAGCATTCTGTCGCTGCTGTGTTCACGCTGCACGATGGATCGGCGACAGGGGGGTTCACACTGCATGACTTTACAATAGGAAGAATCGCCGACAACTTTGTCCAGGTCAGCAAACTACGTCTCACAACCAAACACACGCGAGAAGTGACATGGAAACAACGCGAGGTCAGGATGTGCAAGTTCTCACATGAGACTGGTATTATTATAAAAAAGAAGCTTGTCATTAGGGATGTAACGATATTTCGTGGTACGATATTTCGCGATGCAAAAATGTTACGATATGTATCGTAGAGTGATGACGATACATTTACGATATGACGACAGTCTAATCCTATTGGTTGAGCTGCCGACGTCTCCAACAGCGCTGCTTGTGCTTTCATTGCAGAATCAGATGCAGAAATCATTTGAGCTGAATATTAGTAGAGCAACATGAGTTCGGCTGAAACTAAAGATACCCTGTCTTCACGTCCGACAGCATTTTGGTTTCACAGTCACGCTACAGTACGACGGTAGAAAAAAAATTACAGACAAAACATTATTACAGTCACGGTGCATGTTATTCCCTTGTCAAAAAATCCTATTGGAATTTCAGTTTATCCTTTAGGATCTTAGTGGATTCTTAGAATCCTATTGGACTTTACGATTTATTTTAATGGAATTTCACTTTGTCCTGTAGGATCTTAGTGGATTCTTAGAATCCTATTGGACTTTACGATTTATTTTAATGGAATTTCACTTTGTCCTGTAGGATTTTAGTGGATTTTTAGAATCCTATTGGACATTACGATTAATTTTAATGGAATTTCACTTTGTCCTGTAGGATTTTAGTGGATTTTTAGAATCCTATTGGACATTACGATTTATTTTAATGGAATTTCACTTTGTCCTGTAGGATTTTAGTGGATTTTTAGAATCCTATTGGACATTGCAATTTATTTTAATGGAATTTCACTTTGTCCTGTAGGGTTTTATTGGATTCTTAGAATCCTATTAAACATTACGATTTATTTTGGTAGAACTTCACTTTGTCCTGTAGGATTTTCCTTGATTTTTAGAATCTTATTGAACAGTGTTTTATTTAATGGGATTTCACTTTGTCCTGTATTTTATTGATTCATAGAAACTTAATGGGCATTGTCATTTTTAAACGAAATTTCACTTTGTCTTGTATGATCTTAGTTGATTCTGTTGATTAATTACTTTTTTAATTTTACTTTTTTAGAGTAACACTGCATGTTTGTGTGCACCTGTAACCCACAATAAATTGCAGCCTATATGAATACACACAAATATAAACATAATATGTATTTATTGAAATTTATAATATTAAAGAAAGGCAAAGATAATATATATAATATTTCATAATGTTCGAATGAGTTAAATGTATTACATGTGATTAAGAATTCACAGAAATACGAACATCTACATACGGTATTGTCCTGACGCGGCCCCTTTAAGAAATCCGAATGTAGCGCGCCTGCAACTGTAGCGCTCATCATTTGAAAATAACGGTCGAAG
The DNA here is from genome assembly GCF_049309525.1 of Garra rufa. NCBI lineage: Eukaryota > Metazoa > Chordata > Actinopteri > Cypriniformes > Cyprinidae > Garra > Garra rufa. Next base: position 98,925,829 of record NC_133361.1, read on the forward strand.
AGGAAAAGCAGCGAGTGATTAACGGTGTTTAACTTGTTAAACTTTGATTTCAAATACGCCAAAAATGACGAAATAGTAACATTTATCTGGTCTGCATCCTAAACCAACAATATTGGGTGATCTTGGTGAGTTGTTGAACTCGTGTTTGATTGTATCTGCTGATTAGCACAGGAGTCTGCAGCTATGTGTCAAAAGCTATGAATCTGTGGTATTATTTATGATAGTCACATGTTTATGCTACTAATTTTCATTGTATAAAACATTGGAGTAGTGACTGTTCTGCCACCATTTGTAGCTGTTTTAATTAATGTTGTGCTTTATGGCTTTGTAGCGTCACTATACTTTAAGTGCAAATAGCACACGTTGTTGGCAAAGACTATTAACACTAACTCCATCCACCAATGTGTGATTTGGATAGTGAACACTATAAAAGACAGCAGTCTTAATTTCTCCCTTTTCAAATATTTTAATAAAAATGAAGGAAATAATGTTGTGATGTGTATTTGCTTTGTCTTGAGAACAACAAAGTTGTTATTTTTCTTGTGAAGAAAAAAGGGTTACTACAGAAAAAAAGACATTAAGATTTAGAATTTAATTATTTTAGATCTAATCCTAACTATTATTAACTTAATCATTCAGCCCAGGATTTGCTGAATTAAACTACTACTAATTTAGAAAAGACTGTTTAACCTTTTGTTATGTTATTTATTTATTTATTGTCACAGTAAAGAGTTATTTTTCTTTCCAACTTCTGGTGTCCTCTAAGTTTTATATCTACCTCCCTCACTCAAGTCTAGAACTGCTCCAGTATTTGCATTGGAGGACAATTGCTACATACTGTGTGTGTGTGTGTGTGTGTGTGTGTGTGTGTGTGTGTGTGTGTGTGTGTGTGTGTGTGTGTGTGTGTGTGTGTGTGTGTGTGTGTGTGTGTGTGTGTGTGTGTGTGTGTGTGTGTGTGTGTGTGTGTGTGTGTGTGAGAGAGAGAGAGAGAGAGAGAGAGAGTGTGTGTGTGTTTCACTAAAGCTGTGTGCTGCACAAATCACCTCACATGTTGTTTACAATGTTATTGAACAAGGTGATGTAAACAGCAAACTGCAAATACTATTTGATAGTAAAACAAAAACAGTGGAAAAGTGCACTTTAGATTACAAAAAGAACAGGCATCCAATTTGATCCCATAAAAATCCCATAGAAACCATCCTACAGAATATTTATGTCTTGTCAAAAAATCCTAAAGGATTCCAATAAGAATTTTGTACAGGATTCTTATTGGAATTTCTATCATATTTTGGAACCATTCCTATAGGATTTTGATAGGAATATTCTTATAAGATTCTTATATATTCTGTAGGATCATTCCTAAAGGATTTTTTATGGGATCAAATTGGATGCTTGTTCATGTCTTTATGGGAACTTTTTTATCTAAAGGTGAACTTTTCCACTGTTCTTGTTTTACTAACAAATAGTACTTGCAGTTTGCTGTTTACATCACCCTGATGTAGACGTTGTTCATTGTATGTTGCTTATCAAAAAATCTGCTTTAAAATAAAACAGGATCCCATTAAAATCCTGTAGAAATTATCCTACAGGATGTTTATGTCTTGTCCTATAGGAAAATCCTATAAAATAATTCCTAATGGAATCCTTTAGGAATGGTTCCAAAATATGATAGAAATTCTGATTTGAATCCTGTAGAGAATTCCTAGTGGAATCCTTTAGGATTTGTAGAGGATTCCTATTGGAATGTATATTAAGGTGAGTTAAAGTAAACTGCAAGACACTAAACTAATATAAACAATTAAAAAAGCGTACCGTTAGGATTCTTCAAAATTCTTGAAAGATGCTTTAAAATAAATCCCATTAAAATCCTGTAGAAATTATCCTACAGGATATTTATGTCTTGTCCTATAAGAAAATCCTATAAGATAATTCCTAATGGAATCCTTTAGGAACGGTTCCAAAATATGATAGAAATTCTAACTGGAATCCTGTAGAGAAATCCTATTGGAATCCTATGGGATTTTTTGACAAGGGTTTGAAATCTGAGACTGTTTTATACTGAAAGTAAGGCACTATGTAGCCTATATTCTTCATTATGTACAAACAGCATATACCGAAAGATCGATTGGGATTTAAGAATAAATATTAGATATTACATAAAAATGAGAATCTATTTCAAATCGTGAACTTACCCAGCCCTAGCATGTTTTGTTGTTTTTGTCACTGCTGAGTGTAGTATTAAGCATGAACAGTCTCTGTTCATCTGTTCTTTTCATAAATAAATACATAAACCTATGCAGTATGCTCCTCCCGTAGGTTAATGATTAAAAGTGAAAATGTGAACAAAAATAAAAGCAATTAAATGTGTTATTATAATATAAAAATTAAAATGACATACACACACTTACAGGTGCATCTCAAAAATTAGAATATCAAGAAAAAGTTAAATTTTTTGGTATCTTTTTTGAGGATCAGAGCTTACAGCTCATGAAAGTCAAAAATCCAGTTTCTCTATTAGAATATTCACATTTGAGTTTCATTAAATGATCGTCCCTACAGTATAAATTCCGGGTATTGCTTGTTATTTGATACCACAATAATAGGGAAGACTGCTGACATCGCAATGGTCCACAAGACAATCACTGACACCCTCCACAAAGACGGTAATTCACAGAAGGTTATTACTGAATGGGGTGGCTGTATACAAAGTGCTGAATCAAAGTGTATTAAATGCTAAGTTGACTGGAAGGAAGAAATTGGGTAGGCAAAGGTGCACAAGCAACAGGGATGACCGCAAGCTTGAAAATAGTGTCAAGCAAAGCCAATTCAAACACTTGAGAAAGCTTCACAAGGAGTAGAATGAAGCCAGAGACAGCGCATCAAGAGTCACCATGCTCAGACGACTTCAGGAAAAGGACTACCAAGCCACTTCTGAAACAGAAACAAGGTCAGAAGCATCCTACCTGGGCTAAGGAGAAAAACAACTGGACTGTTGCTCAGTGGTCCAAAGTCCTCTTTTCAGATAAAAGTAAGTTTTGCATTTCATGTTGAAATCATGGTCCCAGAGTCTGAAGGTAGACTGGAGAGGCACAGAATCCAAGTTGCTTGAAGTCCAGTGTGAAAGTCTGTGATGATTTAGGGTGCCGTGACGTCTGCTGGTGGTGGTCTATTGTGTTTTATCAAGTGCAAAGTCAATGCAGCCATCTACCAGGAGATTTTGGAGCAATTCATGCTTCCACCGGCAGCTTTATGGAGGTGCTGATTTCCTTTAACAGCAGGACTTTAGCACCTGTCCACAGTGCCAAAATCACTTCCAAGTAGTTTGCTGACCATGATTTTACTGTGCTTGATTGGCCAGACAACATGCCTGACCTGACAGGGGCTGCAAACGTGTCACCTTTCTGCAAAATTCGCCGTTTTCAGCTTAAAATAGGAAATTCATGTGAATCGTGTAGATCTGTAAAAAAACTAAAACAAAACAGATGACTGTGTTGTATCTGCGAGTCATCTGTATCATGTCACCTGTAGTGTTTTTTTTCTCCTGTTGGCAAAGGAATGGGACCGGCCTACTCTGCCAACCAATCTCACTCCTTAAGACAGAGATGTCAAACATACAACCCACTAAGGCGTCCAATACGGCCCACGGAATGCTTTGAACAATAATATTAAATATATTTTTATTATGATTATTATTACTGATACGAAATTACTGAGTTGGCCAATCAAATCGAAGTAGGTGTAGTATAATGTTCACAGAATTTTACACAGTTTATTGTCGAAAAAAAAAAGCTGTAATTTGTGCTACCGACCAAATGTTAAAGCCATAAATGATCATACTTTAAAGAACTTTTCTGTTTTGCAAATCCTTTATTTGATTGATCTTAGGAAATATTCTAATATTTGGAGATACTGGATTTTTGACTTTCACGAGATGTAAGCTCTAATCCTCAAAATTAAAACTAAAAAAACGTTTTAAATGTTTTACTTTTTAAATGTTTCGCTTTTTGAAAGAAGTTACAAAAAATGTGTGTGTGTATATATAAATTAGGGAAGAACAACAGGAGAGTGCTGGATTGGGTCTGCATAGAGAATGTATTTTTATATAGACAGGTCGTCACAACAGCTTCAGCTCACACATCAATATGTATATATATATATATATATATATATATATATATATATATATATATATATATACATATATACACTGCATATATATGGGTCATTCCTGTTATACAGTGACTTTTCTGTCTGATTACTCATATTATTTCTAAAATGAGTCACATTTATAAGAAATGGCTTAAAATATCTATTTAGGTCTTCTTTTTCATTTAAACAGGGATAATTGACATTAAAAACACTATTTTGTATTTTACACTCGTTTTTACTGATATATGCATTCAATTTGATCATGTCCATGTGGACCAACATCCACAAAAAATATGAACCATCAAATGATACAAACCTGAAAATATTTTTAAATTATGTTATGGACTAGGCCAGGGCTGCTCAACCCTGCTCCTGGAGATCTACCTACCTGCAGATTTTTGTTCCAGCCCTGCTCCAACACAGCTGTCTGTAATTATCAAGTGCTACTTAAGAGATTAATTAGCTGGTTCAGGTGTGTTTCTTCAGGGTTGGAGCTGAACTCTGCAGGATAGTAGATCTCCAGGAACAGGGTTGGGCACCCCTGGATTAGGCTAAACTATGTCTATTGTTTTTACAATGTTCTTCATTTACTGTGTCCCTAAAGACATCTTCCACCCTGTTAGTATGCACTTTCTCGTCTTCCAAAATAGCTGTGATTATACAGTATATGATCCAGCAGTGTCATAATCATTTGCAAAGGATTTTAAAAGTAGGGATGAAACGAATTGTTCTATTTAACCGGTTCACCGAATTTAACCTGATCACTGTTGTTGTGCTATTGTAACCGTATGCTTCTGTAGACTGCCTTGTATTGAAAATTAGGGAAGAACGACAGGAGAGTGCTGAATTGGGTCTGCATAGAGAATGTATTTTTATATTTAGGTCATCACAACAGCTTCAGCTCACACATCAGTAACACTCCTTCGTTCGGGAGAAAGACGGAAAAGAAAGACCAACAAGAAAAAGCAAAGACCTCCGTACATAAAGTTATACAGAGTACGTAGTAAAACGTTGCACACCGGTTTGAGCTTGAACGTGCCCCAGTTTACCAAATCGAACCCAATCATTTGATATGGTTCACGTCACCAGTAAGCACTAATCCACAAATCACGTTACGGTCTATGTGCCCCGGTCCGCAATTGTGCCCGCGTAACGCCATTTCGCCCCGTGCCCCTCCGGCGGTCTGTGCACGCCACTGGTGCAGTAATGACCGTACATGCCCACTGCTGGAGCGGTTCACGTTCTCGAGTCAAGAATCGGTTGCAGCGGTTTTCGGATCACCGGCACACTCAACCGAGAATTCGGACACGTCTGATTTGAGAACCGATGAGCTAATAATACTATCCATACGTGATTCAGCGTGTAGTGAAGCTACCGAGCACAAACAGTAGCCTACGTGACTGCCTGCTATGACTGACACCGTCTTCACGTCATTGCGTTATAGCGTAAAAGAACCGGTGAACCGGTTCATTGAAACAAACTGTCCAAAAGAAGCAGTTCGTGGAAAAGACCCAGGCTGTATCCGAAATCGCCCCCTATACCCTCAAATAGTGCACTATTTGAGGGGACAGCCATTTTAAGTGGTGTTCGAAACCATAGTGGACGTTCCCGAACGCACTCATTCAATCCCACAATGCACCGCAAAAACGAGTGTACAACCGATATACGCTCAACAGCTAGAGATAACCCATAATGCACTGTGAGAGTCGCGCGCCGACTGGAATCCCGTGTCTCGCCAGACGATGGCGCCCGCAGCTGAATCATCCATCCATTAATTTTACAACGCGCTCGTCCACTGGGTAATACAGCGTACAACACAGGTACAAATTCGTTGTATATTGATTATTAAATTGTTTAACCAAGGGTTATACGTAAATTCCTTGACATAGTTCAAGATAAATCCGTTAATCTTACTACTGGAACTGTCCGTTTTAAATGATTGTTAAACAGTAAGCAATACTATGCAAAAGCGGCAGTCCTTCCGGTGTACTTAGTGTCCGAATTCACTCACTTGTTTTCATTCACTCCTTCAAGTGAACTGTACGAGTGGACTAATGTAGGGAATAGTGAATAGGGTATAGGGGGCGATTTCGGATACAGCCCCAGACTTCTCATCACTAATCTGTGTGTATGTTAATTCTGTACTCTCTAACTATTTTCTCTGGGCTTTTCTGACCATACTAAAAGTGTTTTACAAACACACAGTCTTATTAACCAGAACAAAACCTAAAATGAAAATGTCAAAAGCCCAACAAAAGGAAACACTAGTTTCCTTAATGGAATATTAATCTTCACTTTAGATGAGCTCACAGAAACAGTTAACTGACAGCTACTAAATGTTTTATGACTATCTGAATTATTCATAAATTACAGTAGGAATAAGTGTTAATAAAGCATTTATTAACACACTATTGCTATATTTCGAAATAATGTATATCTAAATAGTTAATTAATCATTTACTTACACTCTCTAAATGATCTTATGAATCACGGACAGCTCCTAAATAACTGGTTTGTAAATAATGTAATACTTAATTCAGAAATGATAAATTGATCATTAATAAATTGTGAAAATACAATTATTACAATTATTATAAATATGCTCACAAATCAAGAACAAAGCATTTTTAGCTGTTTTATAAGCTGCTTATTATGTTCCATTAATGTAGAAACAATCTTTTATAGATGATTAATTGACTATTTACTAATGATTCATAGCGTGCAGTTATTATGAAGTGTTAGACATAATCATGAAGCCATCATATTGTTTTTCTCCCTTCCTGCAATAAGAACTGCATTCAGATGTACTAAGGGCCATTAGGGTAACTGCTGAAATCTCCAAGTATCTGTTTGTTCTGCTACACATGCAGGCAGGAAGTGTTACTATACTGCAGGGTGCTATTCTCAGCTTTTAAAAATCAAAACACTTGATTTCAAATGAGCTAAAAAAATTAACTCAAATTCTATACTTACCTGATTTTATTTTTGAAGATTGTCTGAGGGATTCTGATGTCTCCTGGAGGAATGGCACAGGTCTCAGCCCTTCAAACGTTTTATAGGCGCTTTGTGAAAATGAAAGCGAATATGAAACTATAACTGGCACCTTGTGGGGGGTGAAGACGAGCAAACACCATTTACAGAAACATACAGAGTTTCTCAGAAACAGAAAATGAAAGCGAAAATTAAACTCTATATCTGGCACCTTGTGTGGGGTAAAGAAGAGCAAACATCATTTACAGAAATGTACCGAGTTTCTCAGAAACAGAAAATGAAAGCAAAAATGAAACTATATCTGGCACCTTGTATGAAACATACAGATGCGCGCGGGAAGTAAAGTGGTCTCGCGTGACGCCGGTGTATTCCAAAGGAACACGGAAAATACAATGACATAGGAAAGACATGATCAGTAGGGGGCAGTCATGTAACGCACTGGACTGGAGCAGGCTGAAAACATTGCTGCAAACTAAAAGGTACGGTAACCTGGAGGGGACACCTTCGGTTCACTTATGTTTGTCGTGGCCACACAAATGAATTCGTAGGAACGTCATATTACTTTTTGTCATTGCCACGGGATATTAATTCCTGGGAATGTCATATTATGTCGTGGCCACAAGATCATTTTGTCGAGGTAACGACATCCTTATGTTTAATGCATAAACAAACCTGCGTGACCATAACCCAGGATTATCAGAGATAGGTTTGTTAATATTTTTTATTTTGAGTTAAGAAATGATTATATTAATTGTTATAGAAATTAATGCAATATTAAGTTATATATTAACAATAGGTGTAACGTATCTGGTCTTCCCTGTCATCATGAACTCTTGCACCACACTTCATGGACTACAATCCCCATAAGCCACTGCACCAATCACTGCACACAGCTGCTCCTTGTTTCCCACTGATCTGATTGCTGCAAACACCTGTTTCACATTTACCCACATGCATTTAAGCCACTCACACACACAGCCACCTTGCGAAGTCTAATTGTTCCCATGGTCAGTATTCTAAGCGTGTTTCTCTGTATTGGATTACCTGTGTATGACTCTGGACTGTGTACCCCGTTATTGATTCCTGCTGCCTGCCATTGTTGGATTATCTGTGTATGACTCTGGACTGTGTACCCCGTTATTGATTCCTGCTGCCTGCCATTGAGACCACTGCTTGAGTATTGAACTGTTTTCCCGGATTACCTACGTTGTTCCTGTTTTCTGGCGTTTACTCCTGCGTGTTGACTATTCTAATAAAGCCTTGCAAATGGATCCGCACGTCTCTGACTCCTCCCTGTGACAGAAGACTTCGCCAAACCAGGATCCAGCGGCTTGTTTCACCCCCAGCATCATCATGGACCCAGTCGACCAACTTCTGCTTCTCCGACAAGGAGATCGCCCCATTGAGGAATATGTTCTCCGTTTCTGTGAGTTGTTGAATAACACACCATTTTTTGATGAAGTTTACTTCAAGGACTTATTTCGGATGGGACTGAATGAACCTGCTAAATCTATGCTGCCTGGAGGGGAATTCAGATGCCCGCTAAGGGACGTTATTCAGTATGCGTTGTTGCTATGTGGCTCTCCTTTAACTGTGGGTGTTTTGGAGGAGTCACAGCGCATGATGGCCGCCCTTCCAGAGCCTCCAGTGACTGCGCCGCCAGAGCACCCTCCAGTGTCTGCGCCGCCAGGGCGCCCTCCAGTGACTGCGCCGCCAGGGCGCCCTCCAGTGACTGCGCCGCCAGAGCGCCCTCCAGTGACTGCGCCGCTAGAGCGACCTCCAGTGACTGCGCCGCCAGAGCGCCCTCCAGTGACTGCGCCGCCAGAGCGCCCTCCAGTGACTGCGCCGCCAGAGCGCCCTCCAATGACTGCGCCGCCAGAGCGCCCTCCAGTGACTGCGCCGCCAGAGCGCCCTCCAGTGACTGCGCCGCCAGAGCGCCCTCCAGTGACTGCGCCGCCAGAGCGCCCTCCAGTGACCGCTCGCTCAGAGCCTGCTCTTCCAGAGTCTCCGCTGGAGACGCCCAGCCCTCCTGAATCTCCGCTGGGGTCGTCCAGTTCTCCAGAGCCCGCTCCTCAAGAGCGTCGTCCAGAGCCCGCTTCACAAGAGCGTCGTCCAGAGCCCGCTTCACAAGAGCTCCGCTCCACTCCGCTGGTTCAGCCCTGCCTTCCAGACACTCCGCTGGTTCCGCCCAGTCTTCCAGAGACTCCGCTGGTTCTGCCAAGCCTTCCAGAGACTCCGCTGGTTCCGCCCAGCCGTCCAGACACTCCGCTGATTCAGCCCTGCCTTCCAGAGACTCCGCTGGTTCCGCCCAGTCTTCCAGAGACTCCGCTGATTCAGCCCTGCCTTCCAGAGACTCCGCTGGTTCCGCCCAGTCTTCCAGAGACTCCGCTGGTTCAGCCCTGCCTTCCAGAGACTCCGCTGGTTCCGCCCAGCCTTCCAGACACTCCGCTGATTCAGCCCTGCCTTCCAGAGACCCCGCTGGTTCCGCCCAGCCTTCCAGAGACTCCGCTGGTTCAGCCCTGCCTTCCAGAGACTCTGCTGGTTCCGCCCAGCCTTCCAGAGACTCCGCTGGTTCAGCCCTGCCTTCCAGAGACTCCGCTGGTTCCGCCCAGCCTTCCAGACAATCCGCTGGTTCAGCCCTGCCTTCCAGAGCCTCCGCTGGTTCCGCCCAGCTTTCCAGAGACTCCGCTGGTTAAATCCAGTCGTCCTGAGATTCCTGTCTGCCCGGTTCTGGTCACGGAGCTCATGCATGGACTGTTCCCACCCACCCTCCCTACTGCTCCAGTCCTGCCACCTCTGTCTCCTGACAGTCCCTCTGCTCACCCACATCCCACCTTCGGTGCAGAGGACTGGCCGTGGGACTGCCAGTCTCCATCGGTGTTCAGACTGAAGGATCCCTCACCATCACCTCCAGTCTCAGAGTCCTGGACTCCACCTCGGTCCTCCGACCCTGCGGCTCCACCCCGGCTCTGTGCTCCCTCGTCTCCGTTGTCGGCCGTCGGCCCAACAGCTCCTCCGGGCTCCATCGTCTCTCCGGCTCCGCCCCGGTCAGTCGTCACCCCACCTTCGCCTCTGGACTCTACTCCTCCGGCTGCGCCTCGTCACTCCGTCCTGCCGGCTCTGTGGACCTCCTCCCTCCCGTGGGCACAGCCTCGATCCTCTGTCACTCCGGCTCCGCTGTGTACCTCCGGACCTCCATCTCCGCCGGGGTCGCCAGAGCCTTGGGTTCCGCCTTGGCCCTCCGGATCCTCTGTGTCGCCCAGGACCATCGACTCTCCGGTTCCGCCTCGGGCTCCACCGGCTCCACCTCCGTCGGTCGGCCCCATGCAGGAGCCAACCCTTCCTCCTCCATGGCTTCTCCCTCCGTCGGCTCCGCCTCATTTCGTGGTTCCAGTACCCCTACATGGACCTGGCCCTCCATCCCTCCCCCTGTTCCGCCTCCGCTCCACCACCCTCAAGATTGTAAAGGTGGTTAGAGCGTCTGGAAGCCGCTCCTTGTGGAGGGGCTATGTAACGTATCTGGTCTTCCCTGTCATCATGAACTCTTGCACCACACTTCATGGACTACAATCCCCATAAGCCACTGCACCAATCACTGCACACAGCTGCTCCTTGTTTCCCACTGATCTGATTGCTGCAAACACCTGTTTCACATTTACCCACATGCATTTAAGCCACTCACACACACAGCCACCTTGCGAAGTCTAATTGTTCCCATGGTCAGTATTCTAAGCGTGTTTCTCTGTATTGGATTACCTGTGTATGACTCTGGACTGTGTACCCCGTTATTGATTCCTGCTGCCTGCCATTGTTGGATTATCTGTGTATGACTCTGGACTGTGTACCCCGTTATTGATTCCTGCTGCCTGCCATTGAGACCACTGCTTGAGTATTGAACTGTTTTCCCGGATTACCTACGTTGTTCCTGTTTTCTGGCGTTTACTCCTGCGTGTTGACTATTCTAATAAAGCCTTGCAAATGGATCCGCACGTCTCTGACTCCTCCCTGTGACAATAGGCAATGCTGTATATGCGAATGTCTGTGTGCGATGTAGACAGCATTCAAAAGTTTATCAAGAATAAATATTAGATATAAGTATTTAAAATTAAATAGCCCTGCAAGAAACATTTTATGCATCCTAAAGTCTTATCCATTAATTGATCCTCTTTTTTCTGTAATAAATTTATTATTCGTTTATATTCATTATGTCCCCCTTAATTTCGATCTCTTAACATTCCGAATCTAAATGATAAATGCTGGAATGCAATTAAAGATTTGATTATGCTATATGGCTGGGATTTTAAATAAATATATATATATATATATATATAATATATATATATAACCTTAATAGTGTTTCATTGTCGAGTGAATCATTCACGTTCCATTTGTAAATCGTATGGTCACACACGGGCATTAATACAATCATAAAGTCAAAACTTTATTGGCATAATTGTCGTTCACAATATTTGCTAAATATATGCCAAATAGCATATACAGAAAGTTATTTAGGTTAAGCAATTCAAAGTAGATAGCTCTAAATCACTTATTATTTATTATTATTATAGGTTATTTGTCAGAGTTCTACCCCTACAAGATGCACCAGCCACGCCCCCTGAAGACACACACACACGTTCACTATCACCTGACTACTGATTACTCACCTGGATCCAATCAGCTCCCCTACATATACCCGGACAGATTCACTCCTCGTTGTCTGATCTACCGATCACACCCCGGCTTTCTCCCCGTTTGGACTCTATGTTCTCCTGGTTCCAGATCGAGATATTACCTCCGTGCTCAGTGGACATTTCAGATAAGATATACACATCCTCTCTACCTGTTAATAAACTTACCTTTTTATCTTATACTCTCACCTCCGTCTCTGTCTCCCTCTGTGCTGTGACAGAAGATCAGACCAACAAACAAAATGGACAACGAGGAAACACCTGCACCAGATCAACTCACCGAACTCATCAAAGCCTTCAAAGCGGCGCTACAACCATCTCCCGCGCCGCCATCTGCCTCAGGAAGTCCCATGGCTTTACCAAACACATACTCCGGTGAAGCGGCTGAGTGTAGCGGTTTCCTACTACAAGTCCAACTGTATATCAAGATGCAACCACAACAATTTCTCAATGATGAATCTAAGGTAGCTTTTCTCATTTCCCTCCTCACTGGTAAAGCTCTGCAATGGGCGAAGTCTATATGGCAAGCCAACACGACGTTAATTCAGTCATTTGAGCAATTTACCTGTCACTTTGCTGAAGTTTTCAGTTCCAACACAGATGTACTCACCACTTCTGATCAGCTCTTCCGACTGCAACAAGGTTCCTCATCCATCCACGAATATACACTCCATTTCCGGACGCTGGTGGCGGCTAGTGGCTGGAACGAAACTTCACTGCTGGGTGCCTATCGTCATGGTCTCCACCCAGATATTCGCGCCGCTCTGGCCATCTATGATGACAACATCGGGTTGGAGACCTTTTTACTACGAGCTACGAAGGTATCTCAGCGCCTAGCCGCCTGCCAGCCCACTGAAACCGCTCCTCAGTCCGCTACGGTGGCAGCTTGCTCCCCAGTACCAGAACCTATGCAACTTGATTCCACTCGTCTCACGTGGTCCGAACGCCAACGCCGCCTCAGGGAAAAACTCTGCCTATACTGTGGACAACCCGGCCATATTCTACGTACCTGTCCTGTCAAACCCCCACGTCCGGTGGTGAGTACCATTCAGTCAGACATTGAAACTGCTCATCTCACCCTAATACCTGTGACGCTGCGTACTGCTAAAAAAGATCTTTGTGTTTCTGCTCTCCTTGATTCAGGCTCTTCGGGAAACTTCATATCCCAAGAATGCATAGATCTGTTACAATTGTCACGTCACCGCCATAACCCGGAACTATCCGTTAAAACCATCCAAGGAAAACCACTCGGACGTGGGCGGATTCGATATTCATCTCCATACATCACTCTGCAAATTGGCCTATTCCATCAAGAGCAAATCAAGTTTCTGGTACTGGAGGATTCCACCGTTGACATCATCCTGGGACGTCCTTGGCTCCATCGTCATCATCCGGAACTCCGCTGGGATCCTTGTGACATCATCGGATGGAGTAAGCACTGTCTGAAGAACTGCTTTACACGTTTACCCTCGCCAGTTTCTGATCCTGTGACCATCGCATCAACCAAGATTGAAAGTCCTGAGACTGACACCCAGGTGGAGATCCCAGCGGAGTACGAGGATTACGAGGACGTCTTCAGTAAGCAAGCTGCCACCCAACTTCCTCCTCATCGGCCATGGGACTGTTCCATCGATCTGCTACCTGGGGCTCAACTACCTAAAGGACGCATCTACCCCTTGTCCAACCCGGAGCGCCAGGCGATGGAGGAGTACATCCAGGAAGCTTTGAAGCAAGGATTCATTCGACCATCCACCTCACCAGCTGCTTCAAGTTTCTTCTTCGTGGGTAAGAAGGATGGAGGTCTCCGTCCCTGCATTGATTACCGCCAACTCAATGCCAACATCACCCAACAACCTTATCCACTGCCACTCGTACCTGCCACCCTCGAGGAACTCCGTGGGGCTCACATCTTCTCCAAGCTGGACCTGCGGAGTGCTTACAACCTCGTTCGTATTCGTGCGGGAGACGAGTGGAAAACAGCATTCATTACACCTGCTGGCCACTACGAATACTCGGTTATGCCCTACGGTTTGTCCATCAGTCCCTCTGTCTTCCAAACGTTTATGAACGAGGTGTTCCGGGAATTTCTCCACAAATTCGTGGTTGTCTATATTGACGATATTTTGATTTATTCCCGGAACCAGGCCGACCATCGCCAGCACGTCCGTCAGGTCCTTCAAGTCTTGCGCCAACATAAGCTATACCTCAAGCTGGAGAAGTGTGAGTTCCACCAGACTAAGATTCAGTTCCTGGGTTATAACATCAGCCCCGAGGGTGTGCAAATGAACCTGGATAAGGTTCAATCCATCCTACAGTGGCCCAAACCCAGTACAGTCAAGGAACTTCAACGCTTCCTGGGGTTTTCAAACTTCTACCGCCGGTTCATAAAGGACTACAGTCTCATCACTGCCCCTCTGACCTCCCTCCTACGTGGTCGACCCAAACATCTGGTCTGGACCTCCTCTGCCCACGAAGCATTCCAACGACTTAAGAAGATTTTCAGCACTGCTCCTCTCCTGCACCATCCCAACCCGGATCTCCCATTTGTGGTCGAGGTAGACGCATCTACCACCGGCGTCGGAGCAGTGCTGTCTCAAGCAGCTGGTGAGTCCACTCTCCTCCATCCCTGTGCCTACTATTCTAAGAAACTGTCTCCGGCGGAGCAAAATTATGATGTAGGCAACCGCGAGTTACTAGCCATCAAACTCGCCTTGGAGGAGTGGCGTCATTGGCTGGAAGGGGCTAACTACCCGTTTACCATCATCACGGATCATAAGAACCTTCAATACCTCCGAGAAGCTAAACGACTTAACCCCCGCCAAGCCAGATGGGCATTATTCTTCACACGTTTCCAGTACAAGATTACCTACCGACCAGGATCCAAGAACATACCTGCTGACGCTCTCTCCCGACAATTCTCCCACGACGCCGTGGTCGAGCCTGAACACATCATTCCCTCAGAACTCATCGTTAGCCCCATCCAGTGGGACATCGACACCGGGATCAACGAAGCCACTCTCCAAGAGCCTGCTCCGCCGGAATGTCCAGAAGGTAAAATCTTCGTACCCAGCTCCCAGCGTCAGCACCTTCTGGACACAGTTCACCAGTCTCCGGGCTCTGGACACCCAGGTAGCAGACGGACCCTCTCGCTCATCCAAGCTCGGTACTGGTGGTCCAGTATGACCCGGGACACCATCAGGTACGTCCAAAGCTGCTCAGTCTGTGCCACCTCTAATACCCCTCGTCATCTACCCACAGGAAAGCTGATGCCACTACCCATCCCGCAGAGACCCTGGTCCCATCTCGGGGTAGACTTCGTGACGGACCTCCCAGAGTCAGAAGGTAACACTTGCGTACTGGTTGTAGTTGACCGTTTCTCCAAGGCCTGCAAATTTATCCCCCTGGCAGGCCTACCTACGGCTATGAACACTGCCGAGTTACTCTTCCAGTACGTATTCCGTCATTTTGGTCTCCCCGAGGAGATTGTGTCGGACCGGGGTCCACAATTCATCTCACATGTATGGAAGTCATTCTTCAAAGCACTTGGTATTTCTGTCAATCTCTCATCAGGATATCACCCGCAGACCAACGGCCAGACTGAGAGGAAGATCCAAGAGCTTGGACGTTACCTCCGGTCATACTGCTCCGCGGACCAACACAGCTGGAGCAGGTTCCTCCCGTGGGCCGAGTATGCACAGAACTCGCTGCGCCAGGAGACCACCGGACTTACTCCCTTCCAGTGCATACTCGGTTTTCAGCCCCCGCTGTTTCCCTGGACGGAGGAACCCACCAATGTTCCAGCTGTAGACTACTGGTTCCGAGAGAGCGAGAGAGTGTGGGACTCAGCTCATCAACACCTTCAACGGGCCATCCGTCGCCACAAGGAGTTCGCCGATGTTCGTAGAAGACCCACCCCATTATACCAACCTGGAGATAAGGTGTGGTTATCTACGAGAGACATTAGGCTAAGACTACCCTGCAAAAAGCTGAGTCCCCGCTACATTGGTCCATTCGAGGTCCTGAGGCAGATCAACGAAGTGACATATCAGCTTCAGCTCCCACCCAGGTACCGAATTCATCCCACCTTTCATGTATCACTACTCAAACCCTACTTTCCCTCTGCCACAGATGATCCTGGAGCTGAAGCTGAGACCCCTCCTCCAGAGATCCTGGATCAACCCTCTATCTACACCGTGAGGGAGATCCTGGATTCCCGACGTCGGGGCAGCCGTCTGGAATATCTCATTGACTGGGAGGGGTACGGACCGGAGGAAAGATCATGGGTGGCTAGAGACGATATCCTGGATCCTCAACTTCTGACGGACTTCCACCAGAGCCACCCAGAACGTCCTGCCCCTCGCGGTCGTGGTCGTCCTCGACGTCGGAGAGGGGCGTCGGGAGCCGCCCCTGGAGGAGGGGGTAATGTCAGAGTTCTACCCCTACAAGATGCACCAGCCACGCCCCCTGAAGACACACACACACGTTCACTATCACCTGACTACTGATTACTCACCTGGATCCAATCAGCTCCCCTACATATACCCGGACAGATTCACTCCTCGTTGTCTGATCTACCGATCACACCCCGGCTTTCTCCCCGTTTGGACTCTATGTTCTCCTGGTTCCAGATCGAGATATTACCTCCGTGCTCAGTGGACATTTCAGATAAGATATACACATCCTCTCTACCTGTTAATAAACTTACCTTTTTATCTTATACTCTCACCTCCGTCTCTGTCTCCCTCTGTGCTGTGACATTATTATTATTTCAATACCTGGTTAGGGCTATTTATTTTTAACGCCTGACAATTATGCCAATAACGTTTTGAATTTTTGATTGTATTTATCCCCGTTTGTGACGATAAATGAGTATGTTTTCATTTACAAAAGAAACTACGTGATGATTCATTTCTCAGTAAAACAGTTTAGTATTTAAATAGTCTATTAATTAGACGAAACAAAATAAAATATGTTCAATTCAACCTTTAAACTACATTCCAGTAAAAATCAGTCATATAGCATATGTCAAGCATTTACAGAATCATTTACATGAACGTTAAAGAGAGCCAAATTAAGGGGTGGAAACGTACGGAAATAAAAATATATACAAAAATAACAGGCTAATAAAAATAATATTAGTAATAGTAATACTAATGATAATGATAATAATATTAAGACAAATATGAAAAAAAGACTATTAGTTAATAGAAGGAATGTAGGCCTATTTTACTGTGTGACGATAAATTATTTCCAAATGAAACTACGTGAATGATTCACTCTTCAATTATTTGTCTATTAATTAGACTAAATAAAATACAATATATGTTAAATTTAAGCTTTAAACTGCATTCCAGTAAAAACCCAGTCATAGAACCTATACAGTATCATTTACATTCAGAATGTTATGTAACGAGATCAAAATGAAGGAAAAAATAACGAATATAAACGAATAATACAAATATTACGGAAAAAAAGAAAATCAGTCAATGGACAAGATTGTGGGATGCATGAAATGTTTCTTGCAGGGCTATTTAATTTGAAGTAGGCCAACATGTAATACATGTAAACACTTGTGAAAGCTGTCTACATTGCGCACAGACAGCATTAGCATATACAGCATCGCCTATATAATTATTTAATATTGTATTAATTTCTATAACAATTAATATAATAATTTCTTAACTCAAAATAAAATATCTCAAATAATTCTGGGTTACTAATGTCACGCAGGTTTGTTTATTCATTAAACTCGTTGCCACGAGAAATGCATGTTGAGCAAAAATACATTTCACAAAAATAATATAAAATTACAAAACAAAGGAAACAAATGGAATGAGGGATAAGCTTTAAAGTTCACATAAAAGCCAAATATTAAGCAGCATCCTTCATGTTTTCTTTATTCAGCAAATACTTTACAGTTTTGAATTATGTTCAGCTTCTGTTTTTATGACCATAAATGACAGTTTTTGTTTTGTTTTTTGTTTTTTAGAAAAACGTCCGAACACCGGTCTCAAAAGTAGAAGCGAAAGTCTTGTTTCCACCAGCGCAGCATTTTTTTATTCACCGTAATTGATGGATGTCTAAAACAAAAATAAGGAGAATCCTAAAACATATAAATATACATTTCTTAAAATAATAACATCTGAACTTCGTACACAACAATACGGCAACGACTTTACAACAGAACACATTATTTTATTTTTAAAGTAGCTTGTACACCAATGGATTTCAGATGTCAGGATATTTCAGACCGCATCTCCACAGCATAATCACTCTAATATTAAACATA
The DNA here is from genome assembly GCF_049309525.1 of Garra rufa. Taxonomy (NCBI): domain Eukaryota; kingdom Metazoa; phylum Chordata; class Actinopteri; order Cypriniformes; family Cyprinidae; genus Garra; species Garra rufa. The sequence continues at coordinate 98,943,946 of NC_133361.1, forward strand.
CGGGTCAGGAGGCGGGTCGGGTACAATATTTTATTTTTTATTCGGCGGTCCGAGTTGCGGGCGGGTTAGTTGAAAACGTCGGTCGGGTTCGGGTTGTTTATCCACTGACCCGCGCATCACTGGTGTCAGGGCCGTGGACACTAATGTTTTGAAAAAAGTGGAGCGAGTGAGGAAAGCTTTTCCCTTCTCCCTGGCATGCATTTGAATGCTGAATTCGAAATGCAACTGAATGCAGTCGGAATCCGCCCCCACCACCCCCAAAATAGTCTCCAAATGTTGATTACAACAAGGCAACAGACAGCATTCAACACCCCACCCCACCCCCACTCTGCCATTCATAAACATTTCGCTCTATATACTACATGCCGCTTAACGCTGATGCCTCATTAACGGCTACTTTTCAGAAAACTGAAAAAAAAAGAAAAAAAAAAACACTTCCCTTTGGTTTCCCAGAACAGACTTAAGCCTAGTTCCAGGCTTAACGAACTTCTTCAAAATAGAAGAACTACTTTTCCACTTTAAAAAAAAAGAAAAAGAAAAAAGGTGGGGAAAAATTGCATAACTCACTGGAGCACTTTTGATACTTAACAACTGTATTCGTTGTCAGTCATATAAGCTTTATTGTTTTGAAAAGTGAGCCTTCTGTTTATTTGTCTAAATTATTTTCTATATTAGGATATAATACTAGGCTATAGTATTTACATGGACATTAGGCCAAATCTACATGGGTTTCTTCCCTTTCACTTCAATTAGTTTTTAAGAAAAAAAAAAAAAACTGCATGGGCAGTGCGCCATCTTAATGTACAGCATCAAAAATGTAAGAACAAATCTAAAGACAATAACTTTATTTCAACTTTTCAATTATTTCATTAATTTACAAATAAACAAATGCCTTTCCGATATGATATAAGTGAAAAGGGAGACGATTTCTAAAATGATTTCACCAAAAGGCGGACGCGAACTCGGGTCTCCCGCGTCAAAAACGATATGTTACTCGTATTATCACTTGCGCCACTGAAAATGTTGCACAATAGCCGTCTTTTGTAATATTTGTAAATATGGCCTATTTGCATTGTGTAAAAACATTAAATAAAAGGCACCAGACTACAGAAAATGGCATATACTAAAGTATTTTTTTCTGTTTTTACATTTTTACATTTATTTTGCTTCCGACGCCCATGCTTGATGATGAAGTATAGTCTATAGGATATAACAAAGTGCTTTTCCAGGCCCGATTCGACGAGGTTTTATCCCGCATCCACCCGCTCCCGCTATATTAACTATATTATTTGCCCGCTGCCTGCTTAGAATAAATTTCTAAGCACCAAAATCGCAAAAACAAATTCAAAATAATAATAATGATAATAAATAAATTAATTAATTAATTTTTAACTCTATAAAAACTGTAGTTTATACTTATCCTCTCCATTTCTATCTCTACTCAAATTAATTGTCAGTGTATCTAAAATTGTGTATCTTAGAAAAAGAAAAAGACGAACTACCTCTTAAACATGCATATCTTAATTTGATGTTGCTTTAAAACGCTGAAATATATAATGTATTTTATTCTGAAGGTGAAAGTTGTCCGCGGCGCCGTCAGGATCACTTTTTTCCCCCTTTAATTAAGTGGATACAGCTTACAATACTCCTTCAAGAGTACGGGATTGCTCAAAACTATGCTATTTTACATATTTCTGTTATTTGTGTACAATCACAATGAAAAAACAGATGTGTATGCTATTTGTAAAAAAAAAAGAAAATGGAAACGAGATGCTAGTTTAAGGGCGCATCACAGAAATTGCCTACAATTCTGCATATAGGCTTGCTACTTATTAATTTTATTTTATTTCGTTTTGTTAAATTATTATTCATTAAGAAAATTATATTTCGCATATGGGCATTTTTATTTATTTTACATACAGCTTTTTTGGGGTTTTCTCTGTGCATAAGCTGTGCGCGTGACGTTCTGATGTTTCTGCTGCTTTTTGCTTGTGTACAATTAACCCCTCAAAACGAATTTAGCTGTTATTAATGTGACACAGCCACGTTTCAATTTAAATTTAAATGTAATTTAACACAATCTGGTCGTTAATAGGCTAATAACTAAACGCGTCGGTTGTCGTTTGGAAAAAAAAACAGAAATTAACATTTCTATTTTCAATGCAGTCTAATAAAAGTTCATCAGGAAAAAAAGAAAAGAAAATAATAATAAAACTGCTCCTGCTTATGAATAAATTTTTGCTTGATGATGAAGTATCTAAATAGTCTATACTCTATAGGATATAACAAAGTGCTTTTCCAGTCCCGCTTCCACAAGGTTTTATTCCGCATCCACCCGCTCCGCGCTATATTAACTATATTATTCGCCCGCTGCCCGCTTAGAATACATTTCTAAGCACCAAAATCGCAAAAATACTGTAGTTTATATTTATCCTTCCCATTTCTATTTGTCTCTACTCAAATTAATTGTCAGTGTATCTAAAATTGTGTATCTTAGAAAAAGAAAAAGACGAACTACCTCTTAAACATGCATATCTTAATTTGATGTTGCTTTAAAACGCTGAAATATATAATGTATTTTATTGTGAAGGTGAAAGTTGTCGAGTTATTTAACTGCCTGCGGCGCAGTCAGGATCACTTGATTTTTTTCCCTTAATAAAGTGGATACAGCTTACAATACTCGTTCAAGAGTACGGCATTGCTCAAAACTATGCTATTTTACATATTTCTGTTATTTGTGTACAATCACAATTTAAAAAAAAAACTGATGTGTAGGCGATTTGTAAAAAAAAAAAAAAAATGGAAACAAGATGCTGGTTTAAGGGCGCATCACAGAAATTGCCTAAAATTCTGCATACAGGCTTGCTACTTATTAATTTGTTAAATTATTATTCATTCAGAAAGGAAAAACATATATTTATTATATGGGCCTATTTTATTTATTATTATATATAGGTTTATTGGGTTTTTCTCTGTGCATAAGCTCTGCGCGTGAGGTTCTGATGTTTATGCTGCTTCTTGCTTGTGTATAATTAATCCCTGAAAACGAATTTAGCGGTCAGTTGTCGGTTGGAAAAATAAAATAACTGAAATTAACATTTCTATTTCCGATGCAGTCTAATAAATGTTCGTCAGGAAAACAAAGAAAGAAAACTAAATAACAATACAACTGCACCTGCTTATGAATAGGCTATCTTTTTGCTATTGGTTTGAACCATAATTTCAGGAAAGAGGAATCATTGAACTATTGTACTGGTATTTGTGACCAACGCCCCCTAGAGCTGGCCATGGTGTTTGGCTACAGAATGTTGTTCCTTGCGCCACCTGGTGGATATTATATGAAGTGCAACAACGTTGTAAAAAAAACAAAAAAAGCCGCTGCGGTAGGACGCGTGCCCACGCGTGCCGAATTGCAGGCTGCCGCGTGAAAATAGACGCATTTTTAATGGCCAGATCTGTACTTTTTCACAGTCTCATCCATCTTTACACATTTGAGTTCCTGGGACAAGTCAGCGAGAAGGAACACCCCCAGCTGGCATGAATTTATCGGGTAGTCAAAGAAGCTTGAATGATGATTAAACTCATTATACACCAAATGCAGAACTCCATCAACCTCAAGGATATTCCGGACTATGCCTACTACACCATTATGGTAAATGCAGTTATCTCCCACTGATATCTTGACAGAAAACTGTGGGAGACAAGCTTCTTTGTACTGCATAACTGGACATGTGATGTAAGATGGTACAGGACCCTCATTGTGTGGCTTTTTGAGTTTGGTTTTATTTTGTTCATCTGCGCTGCTTTCTACATTTTCAAGCTCTGACATTCGCCTCACAACTTGTGCAACTGGGAACTGAGGGCTGCGGATCAATTTCTTTATTTGCCCAAGAAAGTTCTCGTAGGGAAACCCTGAAATGTTGTCTAGGCACTGACCATGTTCTTTTACATCATCACCAAGATGAATAAGGCCATGCACATTGTAGACAAGATTTTCCCTGCCATAAAGCTCTCCAAAGTGATCTACAAAAGACACAAGCAGTGTTTTTGCAAAGTCACAGAATGTGACACAGAGATTTGGACATGCCAATATAGATATGGCCACATAGAGCAACATGAAGTTGCTGTAAACTGGAGAGGCAAGAACATGAAGTAATGCCACTGGCCCTGTATACAACAAAAACTGTCTCCATTCAGTTGCCTTCCATCTATGTCTCTCTGCAACAGATCTTGGCTTTCTAGCAAATTCACTAGGAATGTGACACTTGAAAGACAGAAGTGTTTCTGACAACTGAGCTACTTTACTGGAAGGCAAGCGACACCTAAGTCTGCCACTGGTACCTGCTAACTTCATCACCGCACTCAGAAACTTGATCACTACATTCAGCATTTTGTTGAGTTAGTTGTCTTTCAGCAGGATCAGAAGCTTCATTTATTGAGACACTTGCGTAGACTGACTCTAAACGTGCCTTGACAGTAGCTGTCGCCTTCCTTCGCAGATTTGAGGTCCTAATGTACTCAGAATAACGCTCAGTCATAATGGCCAGAAGGTGGAAAAAAACTGTAAAACTGCAAAGCACAAATAATAATAATAAAAAATAAAACATGCAACAACGCTGAACTAACCCCTCACATTTAAGCAACCGTTTTAGTATATCTTCTCAAGGGACAATACTAGAGCAATTAAACTTGGATATATTTTAGAGTAGTCAATGTGCAGCTTGTATAGCAGTATATATTTACTGTCCTCTGAAAATCACTCAACATACAGCCATTATTGTCAAAATAGCTGCCAACCCAACAAAAGTGAGTACACTCTAAGTGATGACAGCAGTATGTTGTTTAACCATGCAAAGCCACATGTCCTATCCATCATGTTTATGTTTTTGTCTGCTTGACAGGATGAAACAAACTTGTGTATCTCGTATTAGAGCAGTTAAAATTTGATGCACTTTTAGAGTGCGGATCGGGACGCATTTTTCTGTCCGAGCCCAGCCCGCGTCCGACAGAGCAGTAACCGAACCCGACCCGAGCCCGACAGGCATTAAGATTTTTATGTCCGATCCCAGCCCGACACAGTTAAAATCTTTTTTTTTTCTCATACTAATGACACAAGCACTTTTTGTTTGTGTGGAAAGCCCGCTTTTATTAAGCAACTGTAGGAAGGCGTTCGGAAATGTCAACAGATGAGCGCATCAGTGCACACGGGGCAAAAAACGCTGTTATAACACAGGCGCACTATGACCGAGCCCGACCCGAACCCGAGCTTCCTTTCTAAATATCTGTCCGAACCCGGCCCGGCCCGTCGGGTTCCGTCGGGTACCGTCGGACTCGGCTATCCATCCTCTAATTAAGTACAATTCTCTCATACTGACCACTGGATGTTCAACATGGCATCTCATAGCAAAGAACTCTCTGAAGATTTGAGAATTAGAATTATTGCTCTCCAAGACGGTTAAGGCTATTAGAGGTTCGGTAACACCTTGAAACCAAGTTCCACTACAGTAGACGGGGAGATACAGAGGGTTTCCTGATGGGTTCCTTTCAGAACAGGCCTTGCAAATGTCACCCCTCACACTCGGGTCCTACTCGCACCCGCTCCGAGCGGGTTTCAAACCTGGGTCTCCAGCATGGGAGGCGGACGCACTAACAAGGAGGCTAAAGGCTGCAACTTCAAGCGTCAGTCGCTAGAACATCTCTTGAGATCAGGGAGTGAGGTTTACCTGCACAGAACCTACTAGCTGGCCTCCGTTACACAAGGGTCGATCAACGAAGCTGAATACTCATTCTGTACGTCAGGTGCAGAACCTGGCTTCAAAAAACATATGCATGAGTGCTGCCAGCATTGCATTAATTAGGCTGCAGAAGTAGAAGGTCAGCTTGTTAGTGCTCAGACCATACGCCACACACTGCAACAAATGTAATGTCCAGCAGCTCTGTGATGTCATTATAGAGGAGTGGAAGAGGGTCCCAGCAACAGCCTTTTGAAATACTTTGGACAAGTTTACTTAGGGTGTACTCACTTTTATTACTAGCTATTTTGACAATAAAGGCTGTGTGTTCAGTAATTTCCAAGGCACATTAAATATATATGCTGCTGTACAAGCTGCACACTGACTACGTCAAAATATATCCAAGTTTAATTTCTATAGTATTGTCCCTTGAGAAGATATACTAAAATGGTTGCTAAAATGTGATGGGTGTTCTCACTTTTGTGAGATACTGTGTGTGTGTATATATGGGATTTACGTATGTATGTATGTATGTATGCATTTATTTATTTATTTATTTATTCAGTGCCTTAATACAGTGCCTTGCGAAATTATTCATACGCCTTCATTTTTTCACATTTTGTTGCTGCCTTATGTTAAACTACTTTAAATTACTTTTTTCCCCACATCAATCTACACTCCCTACTCCATAATGGCAAAGCAAAAAAATAGGTTTTTAACATTTGTGCAAATTTGTGCAAATAAAAAACTGAAAAGATCCCGTTGCATAAGTATTCATACCCTTTTCTGGGACACTCGAAATTTAGCTCAGGAGCATTCATATTGCTTCTAGATGTTCCTACACTTGGAGTGGAGTTAAACTGTGGCAAATTCATCTGAATGTGTGTGATTTAGAAAGGCACACACCTCTCAGAAAAGGTCTAACAGCTGAAAATGCACATCAGAGCAAAAACAAGATAACTGCCTGTAGAGCTCAGTGACAGACTTGCGTTAAGGCAATGATCTAGGGAAGAGTTCAGAAAATGCAGATGTGCAAAGCTTGTCACATCATACCCAAAAAGACTTGAGGCTGTAAAGGTGCTTCAACTATGTACTGAGTTATTATTATTATTATTATTATTATTATTATTATTATTTCAGTGTTTTATTTTTAATACATTTGTAAAATTTGCAAATCTGTTTTTTGCTTTGTCATTATTATGGTGTATGGAGTGTACATTTTACAAATCTATTAAAAATAAAACACTGAAATAAATACATTGCATAAGTATTCATAACCCTTAGACGAAGCACCTTTACAGCCTCAAGTCTTTTTGGGTCTGATGTGACAAGCTTTGCACATCTGCATTTGGCATTTATCTGCCATTCTTTGCCTCACCTTTTCACCTCTCAAGCTCTGTCAGCTTAGATCGGGGCTGGCTCTGGCTTTGCTCTGATATGCATTTTCAGCTGTTAGACCTTTTCTGAGAGGTGTGTGCCTTTCTAAATCATACTCATTCAAATTAATCTGCCACAGTTTAACTCCACTCCAAGTGTAGGAACATCTAGAAGCAATATGAATGCTCCTGAGCTAAATTTCCAGTGTCCCAGAAAAGGGTATGAAAACTTATGCAACAGGACTTTTTTAGTTTTTTTTTTTTTTTATAAATTTGCACAAATGTTAAAAACCTATTTTTTGCTTTGCCATTATGGAGTAGGGAGTGTAGATTGATGTGGGGAAAAAAGTAATTTAAAGTAGTTTAACATAAGGCAGCAACATAACAAAATGTGGGAAAAAAAATTAAGGGATATTAATAATTTTGTAAGGCACTGTAATTAAAAGTTGATTGCACTTTTGAAAAGATTTACTTCCATTATTTTGTTGTCATACTATCAATATATCAGGGAAATACAATAATCTCAAAATGAAAATGATATGTATCACAATTACTTCTGGGACAAATATTTGTCCTCCAAAAATTAGTTATCATGACAGACCTACCCAGGTGAAAAAAAAGTCCACTTACATAATTTATTTAAAGTGCTGTATTTTCACACACTAATTTTGTACTTAATATACTAAAATTATTTTTAAGTGCTTCTTAAGATAATCTTAAGAACATTTAGGTGTATTCAAATGTGCTTTTTGAGACCATGAATATGAACTAAATGTGCTTTTAACATACTATCTCTGTATTTAAAAATGTTTTAGTTACTAAATACATTTTTTAATACAGAGATAGTTTAGTTCATATATCACTTTTTTTAGTTAGTAGTTCACATTTTAGTTTATATTCAAGGTGTCTCAAAATAGCACAGTTGAGTACACTTACATGTTCTTATTCACTTTCGTGTGATTATCTTAATAATAATAATAATGATAATAACAACAACAATAATACTAAAGATGGTAATGACAATAATATGTTGTGATGATGGTAACAGTGATATCAATAATATAATATTAACAGTAATAATAATAATAACAATAATAATAACAATAAAAGAGACTGTGATGTAACAGTAATATTTTGTGATGATATTTTGTAATGATGGCAACAGTAATATCACTACTACTACTAATAATAATAAATAATGATATAATCACAATAGTAGTTATATAAATATATTCATATAAAGGGGAAATTTAATAATGAACCATACCCAACACATACCACACCTATCCTATCTTCTGTTTCAGTGTGCATGTTCTTTTTTTTTTCTCCTCCTCCTTCTCTCCGTTCAAGGCAACATTATAAACATCATATGTATGTAAGCTTAAGCTGAAGTGGTGCATTAAAAGAAGGGTGTGGTGCATTAAAATCAACATGCGGTGCGTTAAAAACATGGGTGGTATTTGTTGGGTGCAGTTTTAATTTATTTATATTTATACACTTTTGATTATGTATATTCAATTATATAATCTTCATTGAACCGTTACTGTCCATACAAAACATCATCTCATCAATTTATTACTGCTTAATGTTTCTCTGATATAAATAGTGATAAAAATAATGAAAACAACAACAACACCAATAATAATAATAATAATAATAATAATAGTAATAGTAATAATAAAATAATAAAATAATAATAATAATAATAATGAAAACATCATCCCATCAATTTATTACTGCACAATGTTTCTCTGATATAAATAGTGAAAAAATTATGAAAACAACAACAGCACTAGTAATAATAATAATAATAATAATAATAATAATAATAATAATAATGAAAAATAGAGCACTTTAAGTACATTGTGGAAGTGCACTTTTTTCACTTGGGAAATGTCCCAGAAGTAATTGTAATAAATATTATAGTTATTTTAAGATTAGTCTAAAATAAATGTTGCCAGCAATCTGCCTCGGAACTTAAAATTTTTTGCAAATACTCTGCATTTATTTGCACACATATGAATGAAAATTAGCTGAACAATGTATTGATTTGTGCATTTATGAATTAATTTAATCCACATTTAAGTGGATTATTGTCTTATTTAGCCTACATGGTAGTGAAATACGATTGGAACAAATTGTTAATATTATGTGCACTGAATATCCACACCAAAATTCAGATTCTGAATAATAATGAATATAATTGTTATTTGTAGCCCTAATACAGTGCTGCTCAGTTTTCAATGTTTTATCAATCCTCCTGGCTCTACTTGACCACTCAAATAGCCCTGACTCAAACAGGGCAATAACATGTCCCACCCCATCTTCTTTCAGTACCCTAAAGAAATCATATATTTACTTATATATCTACTTTATAGTCAAATATAAGTTTCAATACTTACATGGCACAGATGCACTTTCAGCACTTTCCAGATGATCTTGACAAATCTAGATGACAAAAAGATAAAAATAAATTAATAAAAACTTCAAGAGATTGAGAGAGGCACTTTACTCAAGTCACATAATATTTTCTTGTAATGGCATAATTAACCAACTGCTGTTAAAAGACTTTAAAAAAAATAATTAAATTAATTAAGGTATTAAAACATTACTAATTGCCAACTTGTTGTTTGCTATTATACACACACATGTATTTATACACACACACACACACACATACATATATATACTTACAAAGCCAAATTTGCACTGTGCTGTGGCTTTTAAAAAAGCCTTTGGGTGTATGCAGCAACTATTGACAAATAAGGGAGGAGAAAGTAAAAAGAAAATAATTCAATAAATTTAAGTCAGATATTGCATTTGTCTGTACAAATAGAAATGAATTGTTTATCAATGATTATTAATTAATCAATATTTTAAGAACATGGAAAATCAGACATGCAGGATGCTAGATTGATAACTTACAATAATCAGATGAAAGTTGACACTAAAAAAGAGAGAGCAAATAATTATTTTCATGGTATAAACCATTAAATTAATACAATTAGTGATTCGTGATTATACAATAATATCTAAAAAACAAGAAAAGAAAGCATATTACGTCACAAAACATTTTCACCATTAAAAATAATTATAATTTAACTTTTTTATTATATAAAAATGCAATTATTATTATTATTATTATTATTATTATTATTATTATTATTGTCTTAGGCTACACAGGCTTATGAATCTGTCTCTCACTCGCGCTAAGTCGTGAAGTGCGCGCACTTTTAAGAGAGAGAGCGCCGGTGCGCTTTTAAGAGAGAGAGAGCGCTGACGCGCTTTCAAAGCCAAATCTGTGAGCGCTGCCTCAGATCGTGAAAAGATTATTATAAATGATATATACATATATATATATATATATATATATATATATAGTTTTTTAAACGTTACCTTCCTTCACCAACAATCTTAAAAGAAATATGTTTTCTCAATTCTTGTAAATTTCTGCTCCATATATTGCACAAATGACGTCAGGCTTATACAGACTAACGGCATTAACGGTAATTAGCGATGAAAGTGTACCGTAAGGGGAGTAAAAAAAAAGGCAGGAAACCCGTTGTTTATGTGAACAGTAGAACTAGACGTGGTGTTTTTAAAAGAAAATCCGTGAATTTTGTACATATGTATACAAAAATTCTTTACCTCAGGGAAACTCTCAGTCCAGCGATGACCTCTCATTCAAAACGGAGTCCGGCTGTGCGATGGTCACTTACCTGGCTTATATACCCTCTGGTTCTTTCGCAGGATTTGCACGTGAGGTGTAAAATAGCAACCGTTATTAATTAAATAATTGATTTAATTATATATTTATTTATTATCATCTTGATGATATCTCATTATACCTTACGTTATTTCCCTGGTAAAAAAAAAAAAAAAGAAGAAGAAGAAAGAAAAAAAGAAAGAAGCTATACTGTGTATTTTGTAGCTAATAAAATAATTTTGTTATTATTATTAATAAAATAAATATCATTAATAATAATATTTAACTGAATTATTTAATAACCAGAATATGGCAACAAAGGACCATTTATAGGCTCATTCCACTCACTAATAGTTTGCTTTGGGTTTATATTTTGGAATTTGTTTTTGTGTTATATTTTATTATAAAATAAAATTTTATATGAATACAAATTATGCCACATCATGAATACAAATATGAACATAGTGTTAAAAAGAGAAGACTTTGTGCAAGCATTTTGTTGCCTCTGCAGAACCTGAAACATTCCACCTTTAGGGTGTAGTTATACAAAGTGTACAAAAAAAAAAAAACATCACACACAGTGAGAAATATCATGCCATTATAAAGGGAACTTTCACTATACAACAACAGCAACAACAACAACAACAACAATAATTACTATTATGATTGTTGTTGTGGCATGTTTTGTTGTAACTAATGATCACTGGAGGCGAGTTGAAGTGAACCAATGTGCAGTCATGTCAAAAACAGAGTCAAAACAAAAAAGACTAGGATTAACAACTTTTCTTGATCATGACAATGAAATAACATAAGCCCGTACTGTATATATTTTATTGCAGCACAATAGATCAGACATATAGTTTGAATCTGTTTACATTATTAATATTAATTATGCCACATTATGATTACAAACCTGAAAATGGTGTCAAAAAGAGAAGACTTTGTGTAAGCATTTTGTTACATTTGTTACATTTAGAACTGTGAACTTTGAACTGCGACACGCACATTACACACATATATGGCACTTTTGCACATTCTGTACACCAAAGAACTGTGAACTTTGAACTGTGACTGTGGTCTTTCACATTATCTATACATTCTGCACATTGTCTTCCCCGGAAATGGACATGGTTCTACATTCCACCTCATTATATTTCTATTCCTATTTTTATTTTACTATTTTATCATTATTTTTATTTTGTACATAATGTACATTTAAAGTTCTTTCTACAGCTAAAGTTTATTCCATATTTCTCTATTTTTCTAATTTGTAAATTCTCTTATTTCTCTGTTTTATGCTGAATCTTCCTTTCTTTTTAAATATTTTAGTCATATAAGCGCTTCACTTCATATCATACATTTTATTTATATAAAAAACAGTTATTAATAATATGAATAGTTTCACTCACTTATTTCATAACCATTAGATAGCAGCATAGGATCACTTGGCTCATTCTAATTACTAAATTTTGCTTCTTAATAAAAAATCATGATTATAACATTTGAAATAAAATTTGTCAAAAGTTTACCACTTCATTCTGAGGTATCAATTTTTGCAATTATGCCACATGATTATCAAGCCTAAAAATGGTGTTTTATAATAGGGGGGAGACATTGTGAAAGCATTTTATTAGCTTTGTTACAGCCAGATACCATTCTATTTATGGGGTGTAGAACAAATTGAGGTCAGCCTAAAAATGAATAGAAATACAATTAAATAAATAACATTGACAGGGAAAAGGTTTGGTAGCTCTAAATATTTTTTAAATAATAATAATTTAGCAATTTTGTAATTCAGCCTAGTTAATTAATTGTGTGTGTGTGTGTGTGTGTGTGTGTGTGTGTGTGTGTGTGTGTGTGTGTGTGTGTGTGTGTGTGTGTGTGTGTGTGTGTACTTGTGCGTGTGTGTAATCTCCACTGTGGGCACCAAATATTCACACAAGGAATAAAACCTGAATTTTTGGGACTTACACTTATGATCCATAGTCGGGCTGAATGTGGCTAAATGTGCCGTATCTCAGCCACAATCGGGCCAGATCCACAGATCCAAAGCCTAGCCGAATCCGGCAACCATTACTGGGCCAGAGCCGGCTCACTTCTGGCGAGCCGATGCCGGAACGCAGCCGAGTGAGCCGGCACTCAGCCGCAATCGGCCCGATTCCGCTGGCTACCTGGGAATATTCCAAGTTCAGAGTCAAAAATAACAGTTTTGATCTGATCATCTTAAATCCTCTGGGTCTGAGGGCAGATTGGAGATTAATCCTAATAAACAAGCCGCTACAATTGAAACAATTACATTAAAATTATTAAAACAGTGTATTTCTATATAACTCCAGCAGCGTGCATCCTCCTTTAGGTCAGGACTGTGGCGAAGGCAGCGCGGACAAACGCTTAGCTCCCTCACATAATATAATCATATCATCTATAACAGGAACATCAGATCGTTTTTATGACATATGTCGTTATTACGAGAAAAATATGTAGTTTTAACTAGAAAATTGTCGTTTTAACGAGAAAAGATGTAGTTTTTACGAGAAAAGATCTCGTTATTACGACATAGCTGAGTGGGAAAAAATAAGTGTGTGGCAGCAATGCGTCACGTAGATTGACATAATGTAAAAGCCGAATTCTCATTGGTCTAACGTTTCGCACGCGGGAGTAATGACGATGGTCCCTGCACTTTCTCCGGGTTTGATTATATTTTGTGGCAAACTTTCCACGGACCCCCAGGAAGTGCGCCACGGACCCCACTTTGAGAACCACTGCTATAGACAATCAATAAGAGACCTCTACATAAACAAATTCAAAAGCATCATAAAGAACTTTACAGTCATGACTGAAGAGGAACAAATAAAGGTAATACTAGCAGAGGACACACAGCAGCATTGGCTGTGAGATATGTGTGGAGGTGCCACAGCCTGAGAGACAGCAGGTGAATGTGTGTAATGTGTGCATTATATCTGACCTCAGTGTTTCCCTGCTGTCCACCAAAGTGACCCTCAGTATGTGTGTTTATGTGTTAAACACTGTATTTTCAAATGTTCAAGTTCCAATTTGACTCACTGTTTTTTAAGTGTAAATTTTGTTATCTATTGATTGTTACGTTTGTGTTTGAACATATATCCCAAGCTTTGGCAATATTGTAATATTTACAGTCATGGCAATAAAGCAATTTTGAATTTGAATACAGACAGATGGATGGACGGACAGACAGAGACGGATGGATAGACAGATACTTTGATGTTAAAAGTTGCACTGAATAAATAAAGATGTCCAAAACATTAAACAAAACAGTGTCTGTCTTAATTTCATGCTACAAAGCAACAAAATATGATTATTTAAAGGGGGTGATTCTTTTCCATACCCACTGTGGACAGACAGACACACAGAGAGACATAGAAGTCATCAATGAAGCCATCAAAGTGAATGAGTGAATCTCATTCAGGCAGTGGCTTCTGCCTACTCGCCTACTCTTAAAAATGGAGTTCATTTGGCAATTTAGCTTCAAATGCGAGTAATTCTCAAGTACTTTACAGTCCTTGATTCCATGTGTCTGAAATGTATTTACTTTCAAGAAGCATTGGAACCATGTAGTAACTGACAGCCCTATCAACAAAAAACTACAACAAAAATGTTTAAAAAAATCAAAGCATACATACTCTTTTATCCTCTGTTGGTTCCAAAGGCATTTTAGGTCCATTGATGGTGTTTTTGGTGCTGCAAGAAATTTCAGACAGTTTCTCACGTGAGAAATTTGTCTGCAATTTTTCTCTTTTTCTTTTCAGTTGAAATGTACTCAAACCACAACTCAAGAACTTTTTCTGTAAAAACAGAATGAGAAAAGCAAGGTAAGTTAGGATGAGGCAAAGACAGTAAAGCAAGATAAGGTAATGCATAATGATTTACACATACCATATAAGGGTGGACTTTGGGTCTGAATCTGCCATGGTTCTTTTGATTTCTTCAATTAGATTTAAAGATTTAATTGTTTAGTTTTTTCCTGTTATATGATGTTGCAGTTTTTTACAGTTTGCACAACCTTGCCAACCCTCTCCCTGTCCACTAACCTCACTGCTCTCTGCAAGAATGTGACAGCTAATATTGGGTTGGCTAAGGTGCAGTTTTTTTCAATTCTTTTAAAACTGCTTTTTTTAGCTCTTTTTAAGAAGAAGAAAAAGAAGAAAAAAACATTATTGTTTAATGTGCGATTGTGTTAGTCACTGTTCATCTGTATTCTATAAAATAAAATTATTTGTTGCCCTCCAAATGTTTAGAAACACCCTAGGTATATTATAAAAATAAATGAATTAGATATAAATAAATTAGAGCAGGGGTATTCATTTAAAGTTCCAAGAGGTCCGTTCTCCAAAAATTTTTTTTTTTTTTTTTTTTTTTTTTACTAATATTTCGTTTGTTTTTCTCTACTAAACCTCACTCACGAAGACTGTTGATGCTCAATACCATGATGCGAGTTTATAATTTTAAGTAATTTTTTATTTATTTGTGCAGATCGGCTTTTAAAAGAAAAAAAAAAACACCAGCTCACCTTGTGCACGCGCAAAGTCATTTCCCCGCATTACTTTCCCTCCTTTCGGCAAGTAGGGCTCGCTGCAGCCTGCGGTGGACATCCAACCCCGCCCACATCCATGTGTGACGTCAGACACCACGCCCACGTCAATGCGTCATCGTGTGACTCCCCTCCCCATCGGTAGCCTTAAAGCGGGGGTTGTATGTACATTGCATACATGCAAACCAATACGAAATCATTAAATTCCAACAGAAAATTAGCAAAAACTGCACTCAAAAAAATAATTCGGTCTAAAAATAAACTTTATGTAATTCAATTAAATGCTAATTTTCCATGTATTTGGATTACATAGTTTTAATATAAACATATTAATAAACTTAATGTGATTCATATGCATCAGTGATACGTGAATGAAACAGGTAAGGTTTATGTAATATTTCCCAGTGTTAAACAAGCACTGCTCAGTGTTCATGTGTTTCCACACTACAGAGTGTTCAAGTAGCATTGACACAGTGTTGGAGTTAATGAGATCATTATGTGATGATTGACCATTAATGATCAACACCTGCTGAATCATCAATGGAAAGAGAAACACAAGAACTACAGCTGACTTCAACCACAGCCTTAGAGGAAATCAACTCAAATAAAACAATACATTAAACCTCTCAAGATCTGATTCAACAACTCCACAAACAGATTGACCAGCTTCACTCATTACTAACCAGATTGACTTCTGTCAGACTTCTAGAGAAGCTCTTATTGAGAACTAACAAACGTGTAGATGTTTTGTTTCATGTGAAATCACCATCAACGAGACCAGGGTTTCCTTTGGTTGGGATCTTGACCCGTCACATGCTGGTGTCAGTGGAGGTAGCTTTAATTGTGTAAATATAAAACACATGAAGCTTAGCCACCAAAGTCAAAGAAGAAAAAAAGTTAGTCAATCCTCCAGATTTTTTCAAAGTCCTGATTTGATGGGTGTTGTGTTGTTATAGTAGTCTCTATAGCTTCACAAGTAACTGTTTTTCATAAGTCACGAAGATTAGATACTTTGTATTTCATTTTGTGCTCAAAAAGTTTTCATCTGTATCACCTTCAAATCCAAAAACATCAAGAATCTGTATATGAATCTCAACAATGGTGACGGTCAACAATATTGGCGCTTTTCCACTACACAGTACCAGCTCGCCTCAGCTCGCCTCGGCTCGACTCGACTCGGCTCTGTTTGGTTTTCCACTGTGTAAAAGTTGTACCTGTACCGGCTTCCAGGTACTTTTTTTCGTACCACCTCCGGCGAGGTTCCAAGCGAGCTGAGGCGAGCTAAGGCGATACTAAAATGTGACGTGAAAACACAGCAGACTGCTGATTGGTCAGAGAGAATCGTCACTATTCACTGCGTCATCATTGCACGCGCCAGCAATAGTATCCAGAATAACCCTGCCATTTTTAAAAAGTTTGGCCAGAGATTGCGTGACATATCCGATACAGTAAATATTATGGCAACTCGAAAGAATACGCCGTGGTCAAACGAGGAGGTGCAGACTTTCCTTTGTTTGGTTGCCGAAGAAAGGATCCAGCGAGAGCTTGATGGGGCAACGAGGAACGAAAAGGTATACCAAGAAATCTCCGAACTGCTGTCCACACATGGCTACAACAGGACTTTTCAGCAATGTAGGGAAAAGTTAAAAAAACTGAAAAGTGACTACAGAGCTGTAAAGGACCACAACGGCCGCAGTGGTTCAAACCGAAAAAGCTGGAAGTGGTACGAACAGATGGACGGTATCTACGGCCATAGACCGGCGAGCAACGGGAGGGAGGGTGGACTTGACTCGGCCACCAGTTTGCTGGAGTCGCTGATGGAGGAGGATGGTAAGTGTTTTAAGTTTGCATTACATTAACCCTGTAGCTAGGCACTCTCTTCATGAGAGTTTTGTTTTCTGTAGGCTGGCTTTTGGAAAAGCTGAAGCTCATTTATAACAACAAACACTGTAAACTTGTGTCGTAGATAACAATTGCTGCTAGCTCTAACGTTAACTAGTTGCTAGTTGCCATTGCTATTTCTTGTGTTGACTTTTGTATGATCTTTCTATTCAAGATACCTTTTCGACAAGCGAGAATGCTTCATTGTCTCCCACTGATGCCACGTTGGCATCAGCTGCAGCATCGGCACCGGCATCAACAACGGCGCAAGAACCAACAACGGTACCAGAACCAGTCGTACTATCGACACCCACACGATCAGCAGCAGCAACACCGAGACCCGCAGCAGCGTCGACACCGGCAACCGGTTAGTATAGTAGGAGAAAATGTAAACCCTTCTAGCCTGTTGTATGTGAATCAATACACACTTATTAATATATAATTAATATGAATCATTAATCGTATCAATAACTCATTAACATATAATATAACGTAAATTAATATAACTTTCCAGATGTACACAGTGTACACCTTTACTGTACACATGGTAATTAAAAGTTGACATTTACTAATAAATAGTGGGCTCAGATGTTAATTAGTTATATTGTTAGATTCTATATATTTAATAGTAAGTTGTGGGCTTTTATATATGTATTTTTTATCTTTTTTATGTACCAGATGTAATGATAATACAAGTGAAGAATGTAAACAACACACACAACCTGTGAATGAAACGTGAGTTGTCTGTTTTTCTGTATTGTAACTCATTCATTGTAATTATTTTTTGTCCAGGACAGAGGAAACGACGGAGGGAACAGGAGCATCTCACTGTCCTGAGGGAGATGCGGGCATCTGATGTCGAGCAGATGGAATTGAACCGGGCACAACGGGAGCGCCATTTACAGATGGCACTCGATGATGCAGCACAGGCAAGAGAACTTGAAGCAGCTTTGAGGAGGGAGGAGATTGCTGCAATGTCGTCCTTCAACCAGGCCTTTCTGGGAACCCTGAGCCAGCTTGTACAGGCACTGAACCGGCGGGATGCTGTTCCACCACCCCTGGACTGAAACCCCAGTTTGCTCATTTGAACCTCATATTTGCACTACATGTAACATTTCTATATATATATATATATATTTTTTTTGTGTGTGTGAATTTATATTTATATTATAGTTCTTTCTATTTGTGTGTGTGTTTAAATAAAACCATTTTGAAACTTATTACAAAAGTGTCATTTTTAATGGGTTGCTTTTTTTTTTTTTTACAAGGATTTGACCATGTATTTCCAGATTTTACACTGTGATAACATTAAAAAAAACAGCAGAGACAACATTTTTAAAGATAATGTATTTATTTCTTAGCAATTAAAGTAACGCATCAGACCCTCTCGTACATCCCTGCCCTCCTCCTCTACACCCTGTGCCACTGCCACCACAGGCTCTGCTGCTGCAGGTGCATCCCAGACATTGTCATAGTCCTCTCCATGTCTCTCGCAAAGGTTATGCAAAGCACAGCAAGTAAGAATCATAGATTTCACGTTTGTAACATCACAGTCATTTCTTTTCATGAGACAACGCCACCTTCCCTTCAGTCTACCAAATGCGTTTTCAACCACGACCCGTGCTCGACATATCTTCTTGTTGTAGATCTGCTGTTCTGCTGTCAGCCGTCCAGTGTCAGTGAATGGTTTTATGAGCCAGCTCTGCAGGGGATAGGCAGAATCTCCAAGAATGTAGTAGCCAATATTCACCCCATCAATATTCCTGGTGTAAGCTGGAAAGAGGTTGCCACGGCCGGCCAACTCCCACAATGTGGACAGTCTTAAAACACGGGCATCGTGCAAGCTGCCAGGCAGTCCTGCAAACACGTTCCAGAACAGTCCTTTTCCATCTACAACACCTTGAAGGATGATGGAGTGCCAGCCTTTACGGTTGAAATAGTCACAGTGGTACTCCTGAGGTGCCAAAATGGGTATGTGTGACCCATCAATTGCACCAACACACTGCGGGAGCCCCCATCTGTTTTCAATGTAGGCAGCCATTTCTTCAAACTTCTCCTGGTCTGGGAAACGAATTTGTTCAGGAACCAACAAAGTTTCTGCAGCAGCAGTGAACTCTTGAACACACCGGCAAACAGTTGTTATGCTTACTCCGAAAAGATGACCGACAGTTCTGTACTCTGAACCGGTCGCAAGCTTCCATAGTGCGATGGCCACTCTCTCCTTTAGAGGAACACACTTGCGGAAGCTTGTGTCCTGTCTCTCCATCACTGGACGCAGTTTGTTATACAAGTATATAAATGTTTCTTCGGACATTCTGAAGTTCTGAACCCACTGCGCGTTTGTGAAACCGGGAACAATAACATCCCACCACTCGGTAGCTCGGTTGAAAGCCCAAACAGACGGTCTGCCGCGGCGACTTTGCAAAGCTAAACAAATCTGAAACATATAAAGCAGACACATTTTAGTACGTAATACTGGTAGCTATAAAGTTGATCAAATACTTTCTATATAGTATAGTGTTTACACATAAGCAAACGTTAGCATAGCTTACCCTCTTGCGTCGGCTTTGAACAAACGGATTCGTCTCGTAGTCTAAACTCTGTAGTAATTCCCAAACTCTCCTGTTTTTTTCAGCAGTGTTTCGTTTTGCTGCCCTCAGCCTCTCCTGAAACAACGTTTGTCTTCTTGCTGTGAGAAACAGCCACATCCCGAGGATCAAAAACAACATGCACTCGATTTCCTCCATTGTCCTGTATGTGTGGGTAGCGGGTGTGTGTCGCGTTGAAGATTACGTCACGGCAGTTTCCTGCAGCGTCGCTATGACAACCAGGTACTCTTGTGGAGGTACAGGTACAACTTTTTACGCAGTGGAAAACCAAACTGAGCCGAGTCGAGTCGAGTCGAGTCGAGCCGAGGCGAGCCGAGTCGAGCCGGTACTGTGTAGTGGAAAAGCGCCATATGTGTCATGTTGCAATGCATGCTGGGTACAAGTTTGGTAAAAGACCCTCCCATGTATCCCAGCATGCATTGCAACATGAATAAACAATGCAGTGGAATTGTCATATTATTTTTATTTTATTCTTAATAATTGTTTTTATGCTTCCTTTTTTGTTGAGACTTTTTAATAGCTTGTTTTAAGATGTTCAGAGATGTATCTGAACATTTTGTTGATTATCACCATTGTTGAGATTCATATGCTGATTCATGATGTCTGTGGTCTTTAGAAAGAAACAGATGAAAACTTTTAGCACACAAACTATGATAAAATGATTCAGCTAATATGATTTATACAACACATAAATGTAAAGCTGTGAGTAGGCCTAATATTAAAGTAACACAACATCCATCTATGCAACAAATAAACTTCAAAAGAAATTGACACACTAACAGATCCCCCTACTTTTTTTTTTTTTACACTTTGTTGGCCAAGCTCAACATGTTTGATTTAAGTACAACAAAAGCTATCAGCACAACATTAAACCTAGCATGTGACGGGTCAAGAGCCCAACCAAAGGAAACCCTGCTCTCATTGATGGTGATTTCACATGAAACAAAACATCTACACGTCTGTTAATTCTCAATAAGAGCTTCTCTAGAAGTCTGACAGAAGACAATCTGGTTAGTAATGAGTGAAGCTGGTCAATCTGTTTGTGGAGTTGTTGAATCAGATCTTGAGAGATTTAATGTATTGTTTTATTTGAGTTGACTTCCTCTAAGGCTGTGGTTGAAGTCAGCTGTAGTTCTTGTGTTTCTCTTTCCATTGATGATTCAGCAGGTGTTCATCATTAATGATCAATCATCACATAATGATCTCATTAACTCCAACACTGTGTCAATGCTACTTGAACACTCTGTAGTGTGGAAACACATGAACACTGAGCAGTGCTTGTTTAACACTCGGAATAATTACATAAACCTTACCTGTTTCATTCACGTATCACTGATGCATATGAATCACATTAAGTTTATTAATATGTTTATATTAAAACTATGTAATCCAAATACATGGAAAATTAGCATTTAATTGAATTACATAAAGTTTATTTTTAGACCGAATTATTTTTTTGAGTGTGCATTCATTTATTAAATCACCATTTATTCAGTGTTATTTTCTACATATACTAAGCCATTGCATTTTAAACATGACACCTATTATTTAACCATGTAAAGTGCTGGCAAGACATTCACACAGATAATTCAACACATCACATAAAGTACAAAGTAATCAAAGAATGATACAACCACTGATTAAAATGTTTTACTTTTACTGAAAAAGATTAAATATTTAATTAATGATGGGTATAGTAGAGTAATAATTATCAGTACTCTTATTAACAGAACTCCCCTAATTTGGTACAAAAATACTGAAACAATTCAGTAGTGATTTCTGTATTACTTTAAGTTAATTTGTTTTCTGAGTGTCCTGTGAGTGTCCTGCTACAAATATCTGGTGGTGATGTGCTTTAATACTGCTTCACTATCAGAAGCAAAACCTAAACAATTACCAAAAGGACCATAGTTCTTCTCAGAAGATAACAGAAATAAAGAAAATAGAAACATTAATAAACAGTAAGAACATGTTAATATAACAATGTAGAGATTACATCTCCCCTGTATTATAGGCCCACCCAATAAACATACAGTAAATGAGCCTGTTGACTTTTTCAGAAAAATCTGAGATCTGTCCCCAGCTGTGGAGAAGACTCTTTGCTGAGAATTTAGGCTCTTGACAGTCGTGAGAGAAAAAGAAGAATGTCTTTCTTACCACAGCAGCAGAAGGTACTCTCTTCTGAGGAAAGGATAGGAGGGTGACACTTCACTCTTGATCTACTCTTGGAGAGCTGATGAGGAGTTTTGCTAAAGAATAAGGTTCCTGCTCAGCACTTGGTCTTATTCAGCAAAGAGTACCTCTAATGCAGTGCCACATACTCCAGATTCTTTGCAAACTTGAAACTTTTAATAAAATTGACCATATTATTGTAGTCAGGTTTATTGTTTTTATTATAACACATGGCAAATGTATGAGAAAATTATGTCAAAGGTGTTTTTCTTCCTCTTGCTATCCTGAGGCTGTACTGTCAATATCCTTCTCTGGCAGCTGAAAGGGAGAATCACCTTGTTAATGTTGCTACTGTATGTACACACAACCAGTCAAAATCTACAGTCTTTCAGTTTTTTTAATGTTTTTCGATAGAAGTCTCTTCTGCACACCAAAGCTATATTTATATTTAACTTACAATACAAAACATGTTTTCTGTTGTTTTTCAAATACACTTTAAAATGCATTTCAAATGCAAAGGTGAATTTTTCAGTAGCCTTTACTCCAGTCTTCAGTTTAACATGATCATTCTCATATGATTTGATGCTCAAGAAACATTTTTGATTATTATCAATGTTGAAAACAGTTGTGCTACTTAATATTTCTGTGTAAACTGTGATTTTTTTAGGATAATTTTATGAATACATAGTTAAGGTTTAAAACCTTTTTTTTTAAATCTTTTGTAACATTATAAATGTTTTTACTACCACTTCAGATCAGTTTAATGCATCCTTGCTATTTAGGTCTTCATAAAGAAAAAAAAGTGACTCCAACCTAGTGTACACAACTAAATTGGGCAACACAGCATATTAGAATGATTTTGAACACTTACAACTGGAGTTTTGATGCTGAAAATTCAGCTTTGAATTTAAATGAAAACACATCTTGTAATAAACAATGCACAGATTGCAAAGAACTTACATTCTGATGATTACTTAATTTTCCTCACGGCTGCCTTCCTCAGTCATTCCTAGGCCTTCTCATTTTTCACCTTTCCCTTGAATCCACATAAAATATAAATAAAACTAATCAACCAATTAATTTTATAGACAGTTTGAATAAGTTTGTATAAAACTGCAAATCTTCCTTTTAAAATCTTAAATTATTCTCCAGCTTCTAAAGGAAAGGCACAATCTGTGGGTGTGGCCAATGTCACAGAGAATTTGATCTTACTATTAGGTGTCCTGGCTAGGAGATTTAGCTTAAAACCTATTCACGAAACTCTTAAGAGTCCACAATAACCAAAAAGAGGGATACGTCATTTGCATTGACTTTTTTCTTTGTTAAATTTCCACAATAAGCATGGGTCGGAGCTCTTAATACAAAGTGCACCAGACAGAAAAAATTAATTTTAAAATGTACAGTACATACTTTTGTACACTAGGCCATGCCCCCCAGACAGATGAAGTTCCAGACCCAAAGTCTCAAACAAATCCTGTGGGAAACACAGCAAAGCGATGTGGTTGTGTATTAAAACTCAAATTCAGGCCAACTCAAATATTTTTTAAACATGTTTAAAAATGATCAGGAGCACAGGAGGTGCTCATGAAGGCAGTGGTTTACAATTGTGGTCCAGGTGACCCACAGCACTGCACATTTTGTATGTCTCTCTTGTTAAACCCACCTGCTTCAGATCATCAGCTCCTTAGGAAAGAGCTTCATGAACAAATCTGTCAGTAAAGAGAGATGTGCAAAATTTATAGTGCTGTGTGTCCCCAGGTCCAGGTTTGAAAACCACTGTTGTAAGTTACCATGACATATGACCAGTGTTGGGTGTAACGCGTTACAAAGTAACTGTAATGTGTAGCGTTACTGTAATAATATTACTTTTATCAGGAACTAGTAGTGTAAGGCATTACTCGTCTGAAAATTGTAATATTATTACAGTTTTCCCAAGCTAGTTACTTGCGTTACATTTGCCAGTAGCACCTTCATCACACACAAGGCACACGACAACACAGAGAACAGAAGGGAAGGGGAGGGGGGCGCGAATGGAACAGTGATTGGTCTGGGTTTGGCACGAGGTATCATTAAATTACCATCACCGATTGGTCGACAACCGGCAGCCAGCAGCAGAGTGGCACTTGCAAAGAGAGACCTGCAATCCCGCGGGACCCAACGCAACAGAGTGCGGCGCGGGACAAAACTTGATGGAAGTGCGTGTGCTGATGCGGGCGGGTAGAGACTTGTGTGTGTGTGTGTGTGTGTGTGTGTGTGTGTGTGTGTGTGTGTGTGCGGGATGCGGGATGCGGGAAAATAAAATGATTCGCGGGACTCCCGCAATATAGAAATATCTAAACATAAAATATCTAAAAATAAAAAAAATAAAATGTTATTCATCTATTGCACAAAAGCAGCAAGAACAAAATATATGATTAGTAAGAGCAAGAATAGGCAGTTTCAATTTAAAACTTGTTTGCAGCATGAGCAATGTAGCCATCTGCTGATTTTTGGAACGCATCGCCAATCAATAGTGTTTAAGATAGAATTCACTCACTGCTCAAAAGTTTTGAACAGTGCTGAATATTGCGTGCTTACGAATCACAACACAAGTAGACCTTTATGAAAGATTAATTGTGCATAATATCCATTGTGTTATAAGAGCTTTATGAGATCGCGTATGCACTGGATGCACGCAGTAGGTCATGCTTTTTTGTTAAGAATAACAGTTTTTTGTGTAAGAAAAAAAAAATGTAACTAGTAATGTAACTAGTAATATAACTAGTTACTTTCTCCAGGGAGTAATAAAGTAAAGTAAGGCATTACTATTTTTGAGAGTAATATGTAATATGTAATATATTACTTTTTTGAGTAACTAACCCCAACACTGCATATGACAATCATACGAGCATCAACAATTTCACAAAAATGTCTCCTGACTGAGGAAAAAACAAAATCATTCACAGGCTCTGGAATTAGACTATCAATTGATATCTATCTAGCAGGCATGTGATTGGCTAAGGACAAAAAAGCAGGAAAATATACTAAGACACCCCCCCCCCCCACGCCATCAAACTGGTGGCGGATCTATATGGATAGTAAAGCAGGCAGATTAAAAAAGAGAAACTGGGTCTGTGAATTCAATTCTCACAGAATCACAATTGAATTCACAATTGAATTCATATCTTGCTACTCAGTCAGAATCTCATTAACCTGAAGTCCCAGTCTCTGTCACAATAATCATATAGGCTATGTGATGTTTTAGGCCTATTTTGCAGACATCCATTTAAAATGTAGGCAATGGCTTATAAAGAACCTTTTTTCCATATCCACTTAGGTTTCTCAGCTTGCACTCTAGCATTTGTGTGGTCCAGCAGGGTTGGACTGGGGTTAAAATTTGGCCCTGGACAAATCCAGCCCATCCGGCCCACAAAGTCCCCCTGTGAAAGTTTTGTTGGATAATGGGGCTTTTAATTGGAGTAAATAAATTAATGAATAAAACAGGACAGAAACAAATAATGCTACATACTGATAATTTCAAATGCAACAAACTTAATAATGCATTTTGTCACATGAAAATGCATGCAGTAAAGCATTGATTTTGAGCTAGAATGCAGGACATGTATTGCTAATAAATTCTGCACTAAAAAAAAATCATTATGTAATAAAAATATTTTCCTCACCCTCATGTCGTTCCAAAGCTGTATGACTTACTTTCTTCTATGGAACACAAAATATTTTGTAGAATGTAACCATGCATAATTGGTTACCGTTGATTTATACTCTGAGAAATTCGAGACATTTTTTTTTCCATAAAGTATCTTCCTTTATGTTCCACAGAAGAAAGAAGTTCATACAGGATTGCAATTACATGATGTTTAGTAAATGATGACAATTTTTTTTTGGGGGGGTGAACTGTCCCTTTAAGAACTTTAATGGGTAGTAAACACCTAGTTTATATAGGACACTGATATTTATCTTTAATCAGGCTCTTATTACATTAACATTTTACTCCAATTAAAATTAATTACAACAAAACATTTTAAAAGAAAGAAATCGTTGCTTAAAGATATTAACTGAATAGTATTAGTAAAATGGTGGTCACATGAAAACATTACCATGGTTATACGGTTTTTAAAATAAATAGTAATAATAAACTATGATATTTCTAATAAAAAAATTAAAAAACTGACAGTAATTATGTATTGGTGTAATTCCACTTTCCCTCATCATGCAGTTTATAATGTCGTGGCTGTTTTCAGCAGCCCAGCAGAACCTACAGAATCTTTAATGTTTTCATATCACAGGACTGTATATAAGACAATTTTGTGTTTTATCTGAATGGATCAAGCAACTTGCGCTGTTTATCACTTTACATTGTGGCGGGAGCGCAGCGTATACGTTCGTCAGCGCTGTGCGGGTGACTGATCCCGCCGCTTCGCACTTTTGGGCTGTTTGCAGTTTCGATTGCGTTGTAATTTAAAACAGCGCCTAATATGGGGGAGGTCTCCCTCGCTTCGGCGATCGGCCCACTACTCCACCGGCCCACCGGGAATGTCCCGGTGCTCCCAATGGCCAGTACATCCCTGGGTCCAGGTAACGTTAGCTTTGCGTAAAAAAAATGGTTATCATTCGCATGGCTACTTTTACTTGAGTAAAGAAGTTAAATCAGTACTTCTACTTTTACCAGAGTATTTTTTTAACACAAGTATCTGTACTTCTACTTGAGTACGAGAAGTGAGACGGATTATTTTATTTAAGCAATATAAATCGTTTTTAAATCAATAAACTCCTTTTAAAATCAATATTTTGTGTCAAATTGTTGATTTATTTTGTAGGTAGCCATGTAATAAGCGGGATAATGTGTAGAGTTTGTCTTACATGTGCTTCATGAGGCACACACGCGCGGTCTCTTGCTCTCTCTCCCTCTGTCATGCACGCGCTACGCGGTCTCGCACTCACTCCCTCGCTCTAGATTCCGGGAGAAACTATTCGCAAATACGTCCTTGTTGATACTTGGAAAGGAAGGAAAAATGCATCTCTTTGCCATCTGACGTGCCGCCCGGTGTGGCCCTGTTGCTCGGGGACGGCGATTGTGGTGACGGCTGTGAGATGCCCCCCCCCCCTTTTTTTTTTTTTTACAGATCTGCATGATTCACATAGGTCACATTTTCAGGTCGAAAAATCCGGAATTCCGGATTAATCCGGAAAAATCACATCCCTGATCTAGCTATGAGTAATTGAAATGATAAATCCAACCCTGTGGATTACCTGTCTCTCCTCCTGAGCATTTTGTTGTGTGGGTCCAGGAAGGATACTGCAGCACAACTCCTTTAACCATGAGAAAATGCAGTTCCAGCATGACTTCACATCCAGGACAACAGAAGGGTCAGGGAGGCCTGAAATATAAATATTTAAGCCACTGAAATCAATTTAAATCTATATTTGTGCCTGAGTGACACTGAAACAATGAGGTTTAGTTTTTTACCGAGGATTTGCTGGGTTCTTTTGAACACAGTCTTCATGATGGATGATCTCTTGATCCTGGATCCTTTCTGCCATACACTTAGAGATGGTTTGGATGTCATGTGGTTGTGTCTAAAATACAAATAGCAGCACCATTAGTCCTGTTGCTTTATATATATTTTTTGGTACTGAACAAGTCAGGAACCAAATCAGTAAGTTACCTGTACTTGATACCCATCCCTAATCATAATCATGGTTGTCGTGTTGCTGCTGCCCAGACTCTCTCTCCACCTGTTATTAAAAAAAGTATGTTAGTTTTGAATAAAACATTGATAAAACAATGAACAATGAATAAAGCATTCAAACTACTACTTAAAAAAATAGGCTCAATACATTTAGTGCAATAATATGAAAAATTATCCAGAGACCAGCTTTGAGGACGTGCCCACGACGTTTCTGGGACCTTAGCCAAAATCCTTAAACTACTACATAGTAACAATGAACATCATTTCTAATAAGCAACTCACTGAATGACTCAACTGGTTCACTGGCAGTAAGGACATAAAATAGTGAACTATTTGTTGGATACATATTTGTTAAAACTAAAGTATCAGATCTGTTTGTCAATGAAAAGTCACTAGCATAAAAATGATGCAAGTTATGTAACGTTATGTAAAAATGTTGTATGTAAAAACCAATAACATGTAACGAGCAAATTACACCATTTACAGGCCTGTTAATCGACAGGAAAGCAGGACATTATTAATCCCACATACACTGAATGGGATTTCGGCAGCCTCGGTCTAATTAAAAGTTTATATAACATCAGTGGTTTATATTTAAGTTTACAATACGGCTAGGCTAGCATGAGCATAGTCTATGCGAACGACAAGCAGTCAACGTTACTATGGAAGTTAAAAAAAAAAAAAAAATGAATACTGTATAGTTTATCGTGGGTAAATTTCAAACTAGACTAAAAATAAGGTATAACATTTTAATTTAGGATTTTAAAAGTTAACTTAACGTTACCACAGACCGCCTCCAGAACTAAGCTAATTAACTTATTTATTAAATTAATATAGTAAACCTCCAAAAACACAAAACACTACTTATCTTACGTGTCATCTAACGTTATATCAGCAAAAAAATATGAATAAGAGAAGATTTTAAGC
The DNA here is from genome assembly GCF_049309525.1 of Garra rufa. Lineage (NCBI taxonomy): Eukaryota > Metazoa > Chordata > Actinopteri > Cypriniformes > Cyprinidae > Garra > Garra rufa. The sequence continues at coordinate 98,972,606 of NC_133361.1, forward strand.
GCTTACCTTCTCCTTCTCGTCCGTCTTCTGGAAGTTGACCGTTAATGACGGAGAGACGGGCACGCGCACGGGGTACGCAGCACTCAGAAAGTGACGTGCGCTGCTTTTAACCATGGTTTTAACCTTAACATTTGTCCCGTTCCCCCTTTCAATAAACCATTCACAACCATAAATTATCACAATTTGCTAAGCAAACTATTTGGTTTTTGTTTTGCCATTAATTTGATGACAAACATTTCTATATTTTAAATGACGGGTTATACTTATATAATAATTCATTCCATCATGCAAAATGCTTGACGAATTCAGTATATTCCCCATATTATAGGCTATTAAAACGGTTTACACCTTTAAAAATAAGCTTAATACATGTAGTGCAATAATATGAAAAGTTAGTTGGAGACCTGCTGACCACGTCGCTATAACGTTTCCCACGCGACCAACCAGCGACGTCTTTTAAGGACGTGCCTACGACGTTTCTGGGACGTTAGCCAAAATTCAAAAATATGGAACGTTACCACAACGTCCTCACGACGTTGTCATAAAGTAATGTTACGCTGACCAAATGACGACCAACTGGCGACGTCCTCACAACGTACTGTGTTTGCTGGGAGAGAGCTTTCGGTGTACTAAAATGCGATTTTTTCCAAAAAATTGTAATTTTTCGATTTGGTTTTGTTGACTTTTTAATATCTGCATTTGAACGACGTGTAATGAAAACAAAATTGAAAATATGAATGAAATTCGTTTTTGTGTTCCCGAGAAAATGTAAATATTGCATAAACCAATCATTTATTCGTTTGTTTGTTTTGAAAACAAAAACGAGAAAACCAATTATACGTAGGTACACGGACCATCCGTGTTTGGCGTTCTCAAACTTTTGACTCGCGAATTGCCTAACTTTCTAAAGTCTATTTACACGTTCTTAAGTTCTATTTAAATGGGGAAAAAACGCGTTTGAGCTGTAAGTGCAGTCATTCTTTATGACAATTTACCTTGTTTTTACTCTAGTGAAAGCGTAGTAACCATGTTGTGTTTTTTGGCTGATCGATTACAACTGTTTGAATACAGTCTTACTATAAATGAAAATCTGAATGAACAGCAACAACAAAAAATGTTGTGCTTGTGTTTGTCGTCATTTACCATGGCTTTACTATAGTGAAAGTGTAGTAACATGTTTTCTTTTCATGACTTGCCTATAATCTCACATATTAAACACAATTGTGCCTGTAATCGTACTTATTAAACTCAGTTTACTCGTTCTTTAACTGTAAACACAGTCTTACTATAAATAAAAATATGAATGAAAGAAAAACAAGTCATTTTCCATAATAATAATAATAATAATAATAATAATTTGTTACATTTATATAGCGCTTTTCTAGACACTCAAAGCGCTTTACAGGGTCAGGGGGTATCTCCTCATCCACCACCAGTGTGCAGCATCCACCTGGATGATGCGACGGCAGCCATAGTGCGCCAGAACGCCCACCACACACCAGCTTACTGGTGGAGAGGAGACAGAGTGATGAAGCCAATCAGAATATGGGGATGATTCGGAGTCCATGATGGTCAGAGGCCAATGGGCAAATTTGGCCAGGATGCCGAGGTCACACCTCTACTCTTTTCGAAAAACATCCTGGGATTTTTAATGACCACAGAGAGTCAGGACCTCGGTTTAACGTCTCATCCGAAGGATTTTCCATGCTTTTACTATAGTGAAAGTGTAGTAATCATGTTTTGTTTCCATGATTTGCCTATAATCTCACATATAAAACACTATTTGCCTGTAATTTTGCATAGTAAACACATCTATTCTATTTAAAGTTTGATTTGTATTTAAAAAATATGTTTAGTTGTAGACATTGTCATTTCTAATTAACATTTAATGTGATTTTGCTATGTGTGAATGTAGTAATCAAGTTTTGTGTTTGTGTCGTGGAGCAATAAAAGCATTTCTCAATGAAGAAGACATTGAAGCGTGAGAGGCAGAGTTCCAGATGTCAAAATAAGACTTTATTGAACAGAGCAACAAAGCCGGGTCAGCGATCGCCGCATCTCCGTCTCTGTCTGTCCGGGTATCCCTTCTTATACCTATCTGCGCTACCAAATTTGTAGTTCCGGTTTTTTCTTGGTTATGCCTGTCTGATCCCCCACAATGATTTATTGGCCCACCTGGCCCATTTTTAATGGTGGTTTTTGGTTCAGTCAGCCATTTTTTAAAAGTAAGTTTTATTCCTCCCCCTCCAAGTTGTTATGGGTCTCCAATTAGTTGGAGGTGGTCACGTGGGACATAACTTGTATCTGTCATATGTTGGAAGTCATCCAAAGTTCATTGGTTCACTTAAGTTCACTGAAAACTTCCAGTGGAAACCACTGGTGCTGCCCCCTGGCAGGCATCTGCAATTCAATTTGTGTTGATGCAGTTTTAATCTGTGTTAAGACATCTAGTATTATAATACTCAGTATTTTGATAGATATTGATTACTGTTATAGCCATACATCATTTGTTTGAGTATAATAATATCATATTGAGTAGAATAGCAAAATATATATTTTTAGGATACACAATATTTGCAGATGGATTACTATTTATATAAACACAGATGTAAGTGCTACAAATAATAATTTAAATGAAAATGCAATGTTATATAGACATCCCTTACAAAAATTAATTAATTTTTTTTTCAGATTGATTATCATATGTATAACCACAGCTTTTAACTAACAATGTACTTTATTTTACATTGTCATTAATACATGCTATATGTAGTTACTATAGTAATAACAGTAAATTATGCATAATTGGATGCAACTAACTGTAAACCAAACAAAACAATAATCTTATCCCTATCGTAACTGCATGTAGTAATTTCATATTCAAATATTTATATGTATAATTGTAGTGTAACACCTTTAAATGTGTAACCTTGTTTTGCTTTATTAGCAATAAAATAATGTTTAATTGTTGTAATGGGTGCCATTATTTAGTCAGCTTGAATATATATCGTTGTATCATTATAAAAAAATTTGTGTACCCTTACTGATGAGCATAAGACACTTCTTTCAAAAACATTAAAAATAGTGATGTGTCCAAACTTGTGAATGATCCTGTATTTCTGTGTTTTCTTTTATAAATGTTTTTTTTTCATAGGAGAGCTGCTTGGTGTTGACTACCTCCTGGGTCAGACTGGACAGCTCCTGGTAGTGGACCCTGACTCAGAAGAGACAGAGAACATGCTGGAAGATGTGGATGAAGGTGAGGATGAAGAAGACGAGGGCTTCAGGGTGGACCAAACACTTGACATTACTGAGTCGAGTCTTACTGATGACCCAAGCTTCTCTCTGTCCTCCACTCAGCCTGATGCCTCCTTCACGCCAGGTGCCTCAGCATCCCCTGACGAGTCTGTGGTATGTAAATATCTCGTTATATGTATGTATGTAATTATGTTTTATGTAATATTGTTAAATTTCTAGGGAAAAAATATAATTTGTGCTGACCTGTAGCTTTTTGTCTGAAGTTGACAAAAAAAATCTAGAAAAATATTTATATTTATTTGTTTTTTTTTTGTCCCACTTCACTTTACTCATAATGTTGTTTATTTAATTTTTTTTTTTTTTGTATTTTTCTCCCAGGCTTTGCATAGTGCTGGTGTGCTGGACAAAGTGGACAGCCTTGCGGAGTATCTTGTGGAGCTCAGGAATCAGCCATCTCTGGCTCTCACCAACCATCAGGTCAGTTTCTCTTCTTGACCTGTCATATGTTAACACTACCACTTGTTTTGTTTTCTCATTTGCCATGTATTATATGCTCTCTCGCCTTAGGTGAGCAATATAGTTGGCAGAACCTGCTGGATTACGATAAGAAGAGAGTGATGTTTGCTGCCAGACACCAGAGCAGGCTGGACACAGGTTCACTCCAGGGGTGGAGAGCGTGAAGAGGCATACATTCACCACCACTGCCCCACTTGCTCAGTGGCCAGATTGTTGTCGCCTGATAGAGACCATTTCAAGCTCTGTGCCATCCATAAGAGTCCAAAAAATAAAGGGGATAAAGTTTTATTTATGTGTATTGTTTTCTGCTTTCTGTTCTTTTGCACTTGCAATGAATGCACTAGTGCCATGGACATTAAGACAGTTTTATTTAAAAGTATAGTTTTGTTTTCTGTTCTTTAGCACTTTCAAAACATGCACAGGAGTCATTAATATTTTAAAGTTTTATTCATTTGTATTGTTATGTGCTTTCTGTTCTTTTCACATGCAGTTAATGCACAAGAGCCATGGACATTGGACGGTTTTATTTATATGTATAGCTCTGTTTTCTGTTCTTTTGCACTTGCAAAAAATGCACAAGAGTCATGGACAATAGAAAGTATTATTAAGAGATATTATTCTGTTTTCTGCACATGCAACATAACTATAAGAATAAAAATGTAAAAAAAAAAGAATAATGAATAATTGGCTATGACTGATTGAAAAATAAAAGTTTGGTCATGATTAAATAACTCTTTTTGTATGTCTTTGTTACAGTATCATTTAACGGTTATAGGCCCTTTTAAAAATGTTGATAAATTTGGGGATTATTTAATAAATAAATTTACAATTTTTTGTACTATAAGTTTTAGAACATAACTACAGCAGAAATATATTTAAAGTGCAAAACCTTTGAATAAGATATCAATAATCAGTAATATAAATCTAATAAAATATTATTTAAATTCATTAATTCAAATAATTTCATTCTTTTGGACATCATTTATGTGATAATTACTGATAAATAAAACATTCAGTAAACACTTCAATGTATGGCAACACTAATATGAACTGGAAAGCTTGTGATCATCCTTACTCCCATATAAATGTACAGGAAAATAGAGAAAACATTTTTTTTTCAGATAATTTATTGTAAATATACACTCCATAAACATTGCTTTGAAGTTCAAAGAGATAAAATTCCCTTTCATTTCTTTTCTCCTCATTTTTTCCTTTTTTTTCTTTCTTTTTCTCTTTTCCCCCCTTCTTCCCCCTCCTTCCTTTTCTTCACCCCCTTAACAGACTATTGTTCCCCATCTTTTATTAGGCCACTGGGGCTGTCATGCAGCTGTTTACTTTTTCTTTTAGTTCTTCATCTCATTCAGCTTCTGGATGAACAACTTTTGTGAGAGGACCAAGTGACTTTAGGTTTTCACAAACAGGCTCTGAACATCCCTCTTTTCGGGGCTCTGTCATATATATGTAACCCTCTCTCTCTCTCTCTCTCTCTGCGCATTTACCGGCCTCTAGCACCGCCGCTGCTACTCTGCGTTGTGTTGTGTATGTTCGTGGTGGTAGAGATGACACAAAGACGCAGACACAAAGGGGTTCGTTGGGATCGTGGCTTGACCGTTTATTCCACAGCACGGCATCTATAGTATTGATAACGTGAACTGCCTTCAGTTTTTTTAAACTTTCATTGCATTTTTAAACTTGCATAAAGTCAATTTCATTGCACAAACAATCGAATAACATGCTTATATTATCATACATAGCTTTGCATTAGCCACCACGTATTAATCATGTTCAAAAGAAATAACAAAACATTTTAACTCTCTATTTTACTTTGCATTTAGATCGTTTTTAGTTTACAACACAAAACATCTCAATGAACTGAACTTTAGTGCGATAACAACAAATATATTTTACATTTCAGTTTCCACTGCCGTTAACATGACTTACCTATAGTATTGATAACGTGAACTGCAGGGAAGATGGCGCACTACGCACATATTATGCACGTATCAACACTACGGTGCATTAAGAAGCTCAAACAACGTTAACAGTATATGTCCTAACAAAACAGCGTCACAGCGACATCTTGTGGACAACACAATATACTGCCTTACATCTACAAGCTCAGAAGTCTTAGCAGAGAATGGTTTCGATCCATCGACCTCTGGGTTATGGGCCCAGCACGCTTCCGCTGCACCACTCTGCTTGACTTGATGTAGAGCTCGTGCACTGGTCTTTTCAACATAACATGATTCTTGCACAAATTTCTAACTTGTCTTGAAGCACTTGGGCACAAATAAAAGTGAAACAAGCTTAGCAGAGGACGGTTTCAATCCATTGACCTCTGGGTTATGGGCCCAGCACGCTTCCGCTGCGCCACTTTGCTTGACTTGATGTAGAGCTCGTGCACTGGTCTTTTCAACACAACATGATTCTTGCACAAATTTCCAATTTGTCTTGAAGCACTTGGGCACAAATAAAAGTGAAACAAGCTTAGCAGAGGATGGTTTCAATCCATCGACCTCTGGGTTATGGGCCCAGCACGCTTCCGCTGCGCCACTCTGCTTGACTTGATGTAGAGCTTGTGCACTGGTCTTTTCAACATAACATGATTCTCTTTTTTTTTTGTTTAAAGATTTATTTTTTGGCCTTTTTGCCTTTATTATATTGATAGGAAAGATCAGATAGGACAGGAAGCGAACTGGGAGAGAGATTAGGGGAGGGATCGGAAAAGGTCCTCGAGTCGGGACTCGAACCCGGGACGCACCAGCGCTATATGTCGGCGCGCTAACCACACGCCTATCTGCGCCGACAACATAACATGATTCTTGCAGAAACTTCTAACTTGTCTTGAAGCACTTGGGCACAAATAAAAGTGAAACAAGCTCAGCAGAGGATGGTTTCGATCCATCGACCTCTGGGTTATGGGCCCAGCATGCTTCCGCTGCGCCACTCTGCTCACCTTGATATAGAGCTCGTGCACTGGTCTTTTCAACATCACTTGATTCTGGCACACGTTTCTAACTTGTCTTGCAGCACCTGAGCACATATAAAAGTGAAACAAGATTAGCAAAGGATGGTTTCGATCCATCGACTTCTGGGTTATGGGCCCAGCACGCCTTTGCTGCGCCACTCTGCTGAAAGACACCCCAGATGGGACTCGAACCCACAATCCCTGGCTTAGGAGGCCAGTGCCTTATCCATTAGGCCACTGGGGCTGTCATGCAGTTGTTTACTTTTTCTTTTAGTTCTTCATCTCATTCAGCTTCTGGATGAACAACTATTGTGAGAGGACCAAGTGACTTTAGGTTTTCATGAACAGGCTCTGAACATTTCTCTTTTTTGGGGGCTCTGTCATATATACAAGCTCAGAAGTCTTAGCAGAGGATGGTTTCGATTCATCGACCTCTGGGTTATGGGCCCAGCACGCTTCCGCTGCGCCACTCTGCTTTCCTTGATGAGAGTACCATACGCCGGTCTTTTCAAAACCACTTGATTCTGGCACACATTTCTAACTTGTCTTGCAGCACCTGAGCACATATAAAAGTGAAACAATCTTAGCAGAGGACGGTTTCAATCCATCGACTTCTGGGCCCAGCACGCTTTCGCTGCGCCACTCTGCTGAAAGTCACACCAGATGGGACTCGAACCCACAATACCTGGCTTAGGAGGCCAGTACCTTATCCATTAGGCCACTGGGGCTGTCAAGCAGCTGTTTACTTTTTCTTTTAGTTCTTCATCTCATTCAGCTTCTGGATGAACAACTTTTGTGTGAGGACCAAGTGACTTTAGGTTTTCACGAACAGGCTCTGAACATTTCTCTTTTTTCAGGGCTCTGTCATATATACAAGCTCAGAAGTCTTAGCAGAGGATGGTTTCGATCCATCGACCTCTGGGTTATGGGCCCAGCACGCTTCCGCTGCGCCACTCTGCTTGACTTGATGTGGAGCTCGTGCACTGGTCTTTTCAACATAACATGATTCTTGCACAAATTTGTAACTTGTCTTGAAGCACTTGGGCACAAATAAAAGTGAAACAAGCTTAGCAGAGGATGGTTTCGATCCATCGACCTCTGGGTTATGGGCCCAGCACGCTTCCGCTGCGCCACTCTGCTCGTCTTGATGTAGAGTCTGTGCACTGGTCTTTTCAACATAACGAATCTTGCACAAATTTCTAACTTGTCTTGAAGCACTTGGGCACAAATAAAAGTGAAACAAGCTCAGCAGAGGATGGTTTCAATCCATCGACCACTGGGTTATGGGCCCAGCACGCTTCCGCTGCGCCACTCTGCTCACCTTGATGTAGAGCTCGTACACTGGTCTTTTCAACATCACTTGATTCTGGCACACGTTTCTAACTTGTCTTGCAGCACCTGAGCACATATAAAAGTGAAACAATCTTAGCAGAGGACGGTTTCAATCCATCGACCACTGGGTTATGGGCCCAGCACGCTTTCGCTGCGCCACTCTGCTGAATGTCAACCCAGATGGGACTCGAACCCACAATCCCTGGCTTATGAGGTCAGTGCCTTATCCATTAGGCCACTGGGGCTGTCATGCAGCTGTTTACTTTTTCTTTTAGTTCTTCATCTCATTCAGCTTCTGGATGAAGAACTTTTGTGAGAGGACCAAGTGACTTTAGGTTTTCACGAACAGGCTCTGAACATTTCTCTTTTTTCGGGGCTCTGTCATATATACAAGCTCAGAAGTCTTTCTAAATTGTCTAATTTCTAAATTGTCTTGCAGCACCTGGGCACATATAAAAGAGACACAAGCTTAGCAGAGGATGGTTTCGATCGATCGACCTCTGGGTTATGGGCCAAGCACGCTTCCGCTGCGCCACTCTGCTTGACTTGGTGTAGAGCTCGTGCACTGGTCTTTTCAACACAACATGATTC
>NC_133361.1:98986270-99056593 GCF_049309525.1 Garra rufa
AAAAAGAATAATGAATAATTGGCTATGACTGATTGAAAAATAAAAGTTTGGTCATGATTAAATAACTCTTTTTGTATGTCTTTGTTATAGTATCATTTAACGGTTATAGGCCCTTTTAAAAATGTTGATAAATTTGGGGATTATTTAATAAATAAATTTACTATTTTTGTACTATAAGTTTTAGAACATAACTACAGCAGAAATATATTTAAAGTCCAAAAACTTTGAATAAGATATCAATAATCAGTAATATAAATCTAATAAAATATTATTTTTGTCATTTCAGAAATAATTTCATTCATTTGGACATAATTTATGTGATAATTACTGATAAATAAAACATTCAGTAAACACTTCAATGTATGGCAACACTAATATGAACTGGAAAGCTTGTGATCATCCTTACTCCCATATAAATGTACAGGAAAACAGAGAAAACATTTTTTTTTTTCAGATAATTTATTGTAAATATACACTCCAAAAACAGTTCAAAGAGATAAAATTCCCTTTCATTTCTTTTCTCCTCATTTTTTCTCTCTTTTTTCTTTCTTTTTCTCTTTTCCCCCTTCTTCCCCCTCCTTCCTTTTCCTCCCCCCCTTAACAGACTATTGTTCCCCAGCTTTGGCGCAATCGGTTAGCGCGTATGGCTGTTAACCGAAAGGTTGGTGGTTCGAGCCCACCCAGGGACGTGTGAAATGCCGGAGTTTTGCACGCGCGTCAGGTGTCCACTAACGCCTATGCCATTCTTAGGGTTGTGAGGCACAGCTTTCTCAGGGTGTTTATCTTGTGCACCTTCAATAAGCTGGCTTGTTTTAAAAGAATTCAGCGGCGGGTGTTTGGTGAACATTTTCACCAGCTCGAGTAGTTTGCTGTGGCATGTGGATGCCTTCTTTACTGATGATCTGTCTCTGGGGCTCATCTAGTTGACATAGTATCCGCTGACATTCGGCTGAAGGTGCTGATCCACCATCTGCTCTTGGTACGGACTGGAACCGGGGGACTGTAGTGACCATCAGATCGGAATACAGAATGGATCTGGTGGCTACGGTGACCTCAGAATAAGAAGAAACAGACTAATATTAATGTAGATGCAAAAGTTCCATGTTGCCACAAAGTCAATACCCAATACCCCACCGGGATGACTTGAAATACAGTCAGCATCGGCAATTTTTGCCAGTCTCTCTGGAGGCTTGTTGAGAAAGATAGTCTTGCTTCGTTTTGTTTCCTTTTACTGGCGTGGCTGGTTGTTGGTCCTCGTCAAAGAGGTGTCCACCGATCATAGCGTGCCGGAGCCAGAAGACTTGTTGTTTTGTCAATATGTTCTCAAGACTTTGCGGCAGGTATCAATAAACTAAAGCACAATCACAGCTCGCCGCTACCATCGTAAACAGGTTGGGCCTGTCTGTTCCGGTGGGCTCTCAGTGGTGCTAAAGCATCAAATGAAGAGGATGGGATTCGAACCCACACAAACCAAGGCGTGCCGAGCACAACGGACTAGCCTTGCATCGCCTTAACCACTCGACCACCTTTCGTTTTGCGCGGTCCTTTTGTTTAACACTCCCGATTCAGACCACCAGCTCATTAGTAGAGCGCTCAGTGAACTGAACTGATAGGGAAGACACACAAAAATTGCAGAGTGGGGTCCCCAGGACCGAGGATCACTGCTAAATGTACCGAACGACGAGGATGGGATTCGAACGATGGATTAGCAGTTCATCGCCTTAACCACTCGGCCACCTCGTCATATTACGTGGTGTCTTTTATTTAGCACTCCCGATTCAGATCATCAGCTCATTAGTGGAGAACTCAAAGAACTGAACTGAGTGTGTTAGATAAGGAGGACACACAAAAAGTTCAGCATGGGATCCCCAGGACCTAGATTAAGGTCCAGTGCTAAAGGAACCGAACGACAAGGATGGGATTAGCAGTCCATCGCCTTAACCACTCGGCCTCCCCGCCCCCTTGCTGACTGAGAGAGGCCATGCTGCGGACCTTTTCAGCTGCTGCTGCTGTGCTTTCAGCAGGCTGTTTTGAGCACAGAGGGAATAGTGAATGAGCCGTCTTTTACACACCTCTAATCTGTTCCGTAGAAACACGGTGCAGCAACCCGTGCCAGGAGACTGTTTGTGCGGCAGTTTAAAGCTTGCTACCACCTTGTCGGTTCACATCCACGTAGGTGCCTGAAAAGGTCACGACCGTCGCCGGCATTCTTTCGCAGAGGCAATATTGTAGCCTGTGAGGTTTATCCGAGGCGCGATCATTGCTGGTTGAAAACTTTACCCAATACCCCGCCAGGATGACTTGAAATACAGTCAGCTTTGGCAATTTTTGCTAGCCTCTCTGGAGGCTTAGAGTATTGTTGAGAAAAAATAGCCTTGTTTCGTTTAGGTTTTGTTTCTCGTCGAAAAGGTGTCTGCTGATGATTGAGCGCCAGAGCCAGAAGGCTTGTTGTTTTGTAAATATGTCCTCAAGACGGGTATCATTAAACTGCAGCGCAATTACAGCTCACCGTTACCCATCGTAAACAGGTTGGGCCTGTCTGGTCCGGTGGGCTCTCAGTGGCGCTAAAGCTTCCAGTGCATGTCGAGCACAATGTATTAGCCTTCCACCGCCTTAACCGCTGGACCACCTCGTCATCTTGCGTGGTTTCTTTGTTTAACACTCCTGAATCATGTGCATGTGGATGCCTTCTTCGTCTTTTGTTTCAGCCGCCGAGGGCCTGTTTTCCACTTAGGCCCTGCGTCAAACTCCCTATGAGACACAATCGAACGTTAGTAGTAACCTCCGATTACGGCCGAATGTGGATTCTGCTCGGACGACGGGGCACCGGTACATCCTTTGTAGCTTTGGCTTGTTAGCCAAACGCTACAGCAGTTTGCCATTTCCCATGAAATCATCCTTGATTTCCTTAAGAAAGGTGCCCCAAATTGGTGGAAAATCACATCTCAACCATACGCTGTCCAAAGCATTGACCCGCCTTCACGCGGCAAAACAGAACGTGTTGTTGGCCCGCACTGCTGGGTCAAACTGCGCTTCCCAAAAACAGATTGGGTCAAAACCGACACAAGAAAACTCTAAGCCTGCTCTAAGCCCTACCCACGGGGAGGGCTCGACAGTCTCGCACAACGCGATAGCCTCCGTTTCGCCTGTGTAATTTGGGGCCGATGAAAACTGGGTCCGACCCCGGTGAAGAAGCCCACGACCAGCCCGGCTAGCTCAGTCGGTAGAGCATGAGACTCTTAATCTCAGGGTCGTGGGTTCGAGCCCCACGTTGGGCGGCTCTGTTGACTCTCTTTCTTCCCAAAAGGGTGGCGAAACATCTTTCAAAACAGATATCGCTGTTAGTGCGAGCGATTTTAATCCCTATCACTAACCCTAACCCTTGCTTTTACACCGGTGATCCGGCGGCAGCAAGCAACAGCGGCTGTCTCTGTGGCGCTACCTGGAGCAGGATCGTCTGTTTCCGCGGCCGTCTCCTCGTCCAATCGCCGAGCTCGCTGTCCATTGTGAGAATGGACAAGAGCCAATCGCGTCGCTCGCCGTCCATCGTGAGAATGGACGAGGCGCCAATCGCATCGCACACGCTCCATTGTTGAGAGCCCATCGCGTTGCCGAATGAGAATGGACGCTGCCACCCACCGCGCTTAGCTTCATTCTAATTCATGTAAAAAATCAGACGAACGGAACATCTAATAACTTGTCAAAGTAAGTAATAAATGTTTGCTTCTTTCTTCATATCTGTTTACAATGTTCTCAATTGGTAACTCGTTACGTTTTCGTCCGTCGTTCATCCGTTTTCGTGTTCACAAACTTTTGACTCGCAACTTGTGAATGAAACAATGTTAGTTTGCCTCTAATCTTCCTTATTAAACTCCATTTACACGTTCTGAAGTTCGATTTAAATGGGGGGAAAAAAACGTGTTTCAGCTGTAAATGTAGTCATTCTCTATGACAATTTACCGTGTTTTTACTATAGTGAAAGCGTAGTAACCATGTTGTGTTTTTGGCTGATCGATTACAACTGTATGAAGACATGTCTTACTATAAATTAAAATCTGAATGAACAAAACAAACAAAACCCATTTTCCTTGTGTTTATCTTTATTTACCATGGTTTTACTATAGTGAGAGTGTATCATGTTTTGTTTTCATGCATTGCCTATAATGTCGCATTTTAAACACAGTTTGCCTGTAATCTTACTCATTAAACTAAATTTACTCGTTCTGAAGTTGGATTTTTTTTTCAGCTGTAAATGGTCATTCCTTATGACAATTCACCATGTTTAACTGTAATGTATGGATGTCTGTTGTTGCTTTGGTAGTCGTCACATGCACTGCTGGAGTCCGTTCTTCGTACCTTGCTTACTACATCCAAGATCAAATGACACATCCAAGATCAAATCATCGCACTAACTATGAGCTCGCTATTCCGGTTCTCCGAACGCACCTGTTGTTGATGATTAGTATAGCTGGATGAAGTAATCTGAGATCACTGGGTGGCTTAAAAGGGGCTACGTATCGATAGTAGAAACATTGATCAACAACTCTTTGATTGGTCGGCGAACATGCCGAAGGAGCGAGCTCAGTATTTTTCTTTAGCAGAGCAAGAACTCTTGATTGAGGGATTTCAGGAGTTTCAGAGTTTAATTAAAACACAAGGGAACACTGCAAAGGCAAGGAGAGAGGGCTGGCAAAAAGTAGTGAACACATTAAATGCGTTAGTGCTGCCCATGTTACATGTTTTTTCCTTGATATGTTATTTTATTTATATTTTTATTTTTATATACACTACCGTTCAAAAGTTTGGGGTCAGTAAGACTTGTAATAGTCTTTAAAGAAGTCTCTTATACTCATCAAGGCTGCATTTATTTGATTAAAAATACAGAAAAAAAAACAGTAATATTGCAAAATATTTTTACAATATAAAATAATGTTTTTTATTTTAACATACTTTAAAATAGAATTTATTCTTGTGATGAAAAGCTGAATTTTTATCAGCTTTTACTCCAGTCTTAAGTGTCACATGATCCTTCCTATCAACAGTTGTGCTGCCAAATATCTTTTGGAACCTGTGATTTTTTTTCCCCAGGATTCTTTCATGAATAACAAGTTTTAAAAGTACAGTGTTTATTCAAAACTTATATTTTAATTATAACAATGTAAATTCTTTATTATTAACTTTTAATAAATTGCTAACTTAATACATCATTGGTGAATAAAAGTATTAATTTCTTAAACAAAACAAAAAAAAAACAATACAAATTTACTGACCCCAAACTTTTGAACGGTAGTGTATAAATATATGTATGTGTGTGTGTGTGTGTGTGTGTGTGTGTGTGTGTGTGTGTGTGTGTGTGTGTGTGTGTGTGTGTGTGTGTGTGTGTGTGTGTGTGTGTGTGTGTGTGTGTGTGTGTGTGTGTGTGTGTGTGTGTGTGTGTGTACCTGGTATTCATCACGTTGTGGGGACCAAATGTCCCCACAAGGATAGGAATACCAGTATATTTTGACCTTGTGGGGACATTTCTCAGGTCCCCATGAGGAAACAGGCTTATAAATCATGCACAATGAGTTTTTTTGAGGAAGTAAAAGTGTGCACAATCTCCTGTGAGGGCTAGGTTTAGGTGTAGGGTAGGTGTAGGGCGATAGAAATTACGGTTTGTACAGTATGAAAACCATTACGCCTATGGAATGTCCCCATAAAACATGTAAACCCAACATGTGTGTGTGTGTGTGTGTGTGTGTGTGTGTGTGTGTGTGTGTGTGTGTGTGTGTGTGTGAGGCTGTGGTCATCATTCGTGTGTGAATCGTCGCAATTATTTTCTACAATTTCTTGCAAGATACTTTTCTTTTCCCACGCGAGTCAGTCCGCGTCAGTCGTGCTCTTTAACCAGTCAGATGTGACCTCGCCATTTCAACCAATCATAACCCGCCAGGAGCGCAGCCTAAATGCTGTTTACATTAAATAAATCTGCTCCCGAGCAGGTTTAAGTTTACGGACCTGTTACTATTACAGCAAGTCCGAGATGCGCATCGAAGAATGCGTTTTGTGTGAGACACAGATAAAAATAATAACAATACATAATCTACAAACTGGCTAACACTATAAACATACATAGTGGGTAACTGGAGACAGTGATACCAGAATTTTTTTTTTTTGGGGGGGGGGGGGTAGATACACGTATTTGACGATAGAGACCCAACAGAGACAGAATGCACAGACTTTGATTTTAATATATGGGGTAACTGGGGAACACAGGTGCACAGAATGACTAACTGGACTAAAGGGAAGGAACGTAACCAAAAAAGGGCACACAGAAACAAAAACAGGTCCATATTCCTGGCATATCATCCCCCTTCTGGAAGACGCATCCTTGCACTGATGGAACAACAGAAGGAGGAGAATGGATATCCGGGAGGAAGATGATGAACAGAGTCCAAGGTGGAGATGACGGAAGAAGGAGCCTCGCTCTGTATGTCCTCGTGTCTCCTTCCCTTTCTCAGGGAACAAGGGTTGTAGTTGTAACCCGGAACGGTGATGTTAAAAATGCTAACAATGTCCTTTATTGTGTTTCAACCAAAAAACTGCACTTCCTGTGAGATCTCTTTTCAATTCATGATACACAAATGTGAAGTTCTTACATTGTAGACAGAGCAAAGCATTGTCCATAATCCATATTATTCCTTGCTCTTTTATGCATTACCGTGTCAACTAGCTATATTGTGTTGGACTGAGCTTAAAGTGTACTATGGACAAAACATAATGCTTTAAAATGTGAATTAGAATGTTCCATTATATACATTTAGTTTGAAACTCACTCTACACTAAGGGGATCTGTTGGGCTTCTCTCTATTATGAATTTTCATGTGCCTGTCAAGGCTTCCTTTTTGACTGAAACTCTTTCCACACTGTTTGCATGTGTGAGGCCTCTCTCCAGTGTGAACTAACATGTGCTTGTTAAGGTCTCCTTTATGAGTGAAACTGTTCCCACACTGTTGGCAGGTAAAAGGGTTCTCCATGGTGTGTATTTTCTGGTGGATTTTAAGGTTTCGACTTGGAGCAAAACTTTTTCCACACTTTGCATGCAGTGGCGGAGCCAGAGGGGTGTCCGGGGTGCCACCCCAAAATTTTATTTGCTGCTGGCAGTACCTGATACTGATTGACATCTCATTTGTCTAAAGAAGCTTTAGAATTTTGCCGGTAACGCTGCTTATGCTTAAGCCATTTTCAAATCAAGACGAGCCAAAGGCATGAGCGTGGTTTCAAGGTAAAACGAATAATAAAACATCATATTTGAAATACGTTTTATAGTTTATCATAAGGTTTGTTTGCTGAGTAACGTTTATTATCCGTTGTGTAAATTAACTAGGCGCAGACGACATCAGTTAACTTAATGAGATTAGAGAGATCAATTCACACTTTAGACAGTTAACGCTATACTTCATCTGTGCTAGTATTACATGTACATGTATGTACAGGGCTCGAAATTGCGACAGTTTTGTCGCATGCTCCCAAAATTTAATTATATTTTATGCAAGAGCGAGAAATTGTTGTGGTGCGACTTGGTTTCATTTCTTTACAAAACTTTTGCTAGCCTAACTACTGCACAGACTGCTGTGAGCTGATGCAGTGACAGGTCGCTGTTCACACCAACATTACATAACCATTTGAACTTAATCTTTACATTTTTACATTTAAAGTCTCAGTCTCAATATAGGCTACTGTAAAACGTGGCATACATTCACATCAGATGATAACTCAGCGGGAGACTTGCACTCACACAAGGGCGTAATTTTCACTGGGGACACGTTTCTCAAAATCCCGTTGGTGTCCTCCCACTTTTAAAAGGTTAAAGTTGTTAAAGTAATCTCTTATATTATAGAATGCACGCTCAGTGCTGCTGAGAGTTTTGCGCGATCAAAACGAAACCAAAAGTAAAACGCGCACCGCATTCAAAAGCAATTTTAATACCCCACGTTTAGAGAGCGACTCCCCAATGCATGAGAATTAGGCTGCATAAATTATAGAAGCTGTTATTAAATATTAGTATGTGGGCTATAATAAATTGTATAGTTGTCTATAGCTCTGTATAATGCTTAAAAGATTTTGTCTCTATTTGCACATTGAATATTGAAAGAGTAGCCTACTTTGATTATGGCTGCATTTATTGTCTACACGACTAAGAAAGAACTGTGTCGTTTATTTTTTGTTATTTATAATATATTTTATACATTATTTATGTAGGTTGTTTAAAAATGCAGTGGTTGCCTCTATTTAAATGGCTGTACCTATAATACAGAAAATAAATATCTTGTTCATGTACTCATATTATCATTCATTCTTGTCCCTTGCTTAAGGCATAAAATAAATATGTTAAAAAGGCTTTCAGAATCAGCCCATTTGCTTGTAAAACATCGGCAATAAGAATAGAACATGAAGAATCAATATCGGTGCATAACTAAAAAAGAAATTGGGTGCTCCTAAATTTTTTTGGTAAAAAGTAAAAAAGTTAATTTTGTGCCCTGTATGTAAGTTATTATATTTAATTGACAATGTTATTTGGACTTTGTAAAATTTCTCTTGCTACACCAGTGAGCAATGCAACTTGCGAGAGAAGCTTTTCTGCGTTAAAACTTATTAAAACCCACCTTAAGACGACAATGTCTGATGACAGGGTAAGTCACCTATAGGGATTCTCAATGTTGAGTCAAGGAGGGCACGCTCCCTCAACATGGATGAATTCGTGAAACGTTTTGCCAGTTCTCATCAGAACAGTAGAATTATGTTGTTTTAAACATACCTAGGATAAGTTTGTAACTGATAACTAAAATTGTGTTTTTGTTTTTCTTTTCAAATCCGGGTTTGATGTCTCCTATGTCTAATTGCAGTATTTTTTGTTTGGTTGCTTTTTCTTTATGCTAATGTTTTTGTAAATGAACTCAGCATTGTTTTTTGCAAAAAAAAAACTTTAGAATTCCTTAATTTATTATTTCAACTTTATGAGTACAGTGCGTGTGTGTGGATCCCCTGAAATAGCAGTGGCCACCCCCCGGCCACCCCATGTAAAAAATTCTAGCTCCGCCACTGTTTGCATGTGTAAGGCTTCTCTCCAGTGTGAACTCTTCCTTTTTGAGTGAAACTGTTTCCACACTGAACGCAAGCAAAACAACTCCTAGTTCCTGTAGTTTGAGCTCTTTTTTGTTTAGAAGTCTTTTCAGACTGAAAGGAACAAAAATAATTTTCTCCAGATGCGAAATCATGAAGATTCTCAAACTGATCTTTCTCTTCAGTTTCATTCAGATCTTCTCTCTCCTCTTTCAGTGCTGTTAGGTCAATGGCTTGCACATGGAGGAAATATTTAATTACGGAGCTCTAGTTGCTTTTAATATGCGGTTTGTTGAATCTGCCGTTTTGAATCTCCGACATTTTACTCTCACTATAGTGCATGATTGCATGTGCTCTAATTTTGCCTCACTACTCTGTTTAAGGTATGTTATTTCGGTTCGTTTTCATTAATTTGACTGGACATTGTGTAATTTGTAAATTTAATTTGATAAGCATGTGTACTTCAGTGTATGCTAAGCTATTTTTATACCAATTGATTTGTGGTACATTTTCATGCAATGACACAGGTTGTTCATACAAAAAAAAAGAAAAGAAGAATTTTATTGAAATTAAAGAAATTTATTGTACACAGTAATTTCACAACCAGAGTTTAATGAAGTTTGGAGTTACAGTACAGTTATATATGCATTCTTATGAGTTTTCATTTTATTTGAATGTTAACTTTTGGAAAAATTTTATGTTTTTACTATATCTATCTTTTATTTAGACCGTTATGTTGTGTAAGGTGATTTAGTAGCTATACATTTACACATGAAGGAAAATGATATGCGAACGGGAAGCAGAGGGATGAGAGAGTAGGCTTTCCGATGTCTGTGTATACTAATTTTGCCTCACTACTCTGTTTAAGGAATAAATCCAGTGAATCTGTCATCTCATTCATGGTGTGATCGTGTTTCTGTGGTGTCTGTGGAGATTACCATTTGATGTCTGCTACATCTTGTCCTGTGCCGTTTTTGCTTTGTTTTTTTTCTCCTGTTTGAGCACTCTGTGGCCCACCGTCACCCCTGTTGAATCAGTGTGAACTCCTCTGATTTTCTGCTTACCTGTGTTGAGTGCTGCTTTATTTTCAATAAACATTTATTTGTGGCTAACACTTGGATGACTAATTGAAACAAACAATCATACAATAGACTTTAAAATCTTGCTAATTACTTATAAAGCCCTGAATGGTTTAGCTCCTAAGTACTTGAGCGAGCTCTTATCATATTATAGTCCCTCACGTCCGCTGCGTTCTCAAAACTCCGGCAATTTGATAGTACCTAGAATATCAAAATCAACTGCGGGCGGCAGGTCCTTTTCACATTTAGCGCCCAAACTCTGGAACAATTTACCTAACACTGTTCGGGAGGCAGACACAATCTGTCAGTTTAAATCTAGATTAAAGACACATCTCTTTAACCTGGCCTACACTTAATACATTTCACAGTCCAAATCCGTTAAAGGATTGTTAGGCTGCATTATTTAGGTCAACCGGAACCAGGGACACTTCCTAAAACACCTGATGTACTCGTTGCATCAGAAGAAGAATGCCATCTACGCTAATACTAGTATCTTTCCTTCTTATTCCGAGGTCACCGTAGCCACCGATCATGTATCCAGATCAGACGTTCACTGCAGTCCCCCGGATCCAGTCTGTACCCATCAGCACCTAGAGATATCCTTTACAGCCCTGAATGTCAGCAGAGACCACATCAACTAGATGAGCCCCAGAGACAGATCATCAGTGAAGACCCCATCACCTAGACGGCCACCGACGCAAGACTGCGAAAACCAGATGAGTCCTCTCCAATCTGATTTTGTGGCAACTTGGAACTCTTGCATCTACATTAATATTAGTCTGTTTGTTTCTTATTCCCAGGTCGCCATAGCCACCAGATCCAGTCCGTATCCAGATCAGATGGTCACTGCAGTCCCCCGGATCCAGTCCAAACCAAGAGGTGGATAAACACCTACAGCCGAATGTCAGCGGATACCGTGTCAACTAGATGAGCCCCAGGGACAGATCATCAGAAAGAACTCCTACCCTAAAAGCCACCGGCACAAGGCCACGGGAACCAGATGAGTCCTCTCCAATTTGACTTTGCTGCAATATGGAACTTTTGCACTTTTATTGTCATTTTATCTTATTATTTTAATACTGTAAGGTTGCTTTGACACAACTTGTATTGTAAAAAGCGCTGTATAAATAAACTTGACTTGACTTGACTTGACAATCACTCATACATGGAGGAAGGGCAAGTCAGACTGGATGAATGGAGCCAATCGAGAAACTTATGAAGAAAATTATGGCTATTGAAAGAGTTAGTTTACCACCTGAATGAAACCATCAGTGCCATTTTACAACAGTGTTTACAACTTAAACTAAACCTCTGTTTGTTGGGTAAAGTTTTTTGATACTTGCATTCCCTTGGTCATTGACGAGTGTCTGAATGAAGTCTTGGATGAAAGTCTTCATGGTTTCAAGGTTTTGGACTTGATTATATTTTTCTGAGTTTGAAGAGCGATGAATTCCAAATGTGTCCTGACTCTGTGGTGATTGGGAGTTTCTTCCAAGGTGGAAAGTGAAGAAGAATGAAGAGCTGAGAGAGATAGAGATATGTGTCATTTTTTAGAGTATTAGTTAAAAAAGATTCTCTCTACATACTTTTGAGTCATCAAGTTTATCTGGTCTGGCACAGAAGTCCTGGTTGCCATAGTAAGACCATTTGTAGACAAAAAGGCAGCCAGTGTTGGATTGGGTGAAGCGGGTCTGTGATCATTTGTTGTTTTTTCTCCAAGCAAACACATCAGCAACAAAGAATGTCGGGTTTTAGAGTAATTTACAACAACTTCAGATGTGGTTCAACCAATCAGAATCAAGGACCGGAACTGTCTTACACATTTTAGTTGAAACTCTTTCCACACTTTGGGGATCTGTTAGCCTTCTCTCTATTGTGAATTTTAATGTGCCTGTCAAGATTTTCTTTTAGAGTGAAACACTTTCCACACTGTTGGCAGATGAAATGCTTCTCTCCCGTGTGAACTTTTATGTGAATGTTAAGGTATCTTTTACTAGAGAAACTCTTTCCACACTGCTGGCAGGTAAAAAGGTTCTCTAAAATGTGAATTCGCCTGTGTGTATAAAGGGTTTGTTTTCGATTAAAACTTTTCCCACACAGATGGCAGGTGAAGGGTTTCTTTCCAGTGTGAACTTTCATGTGGTTTGTAAGTTGTAATTTTATATGGAAACTCTTTCCACACTGTTTGCAGGCGTAAGGCCTCTCTCCAGGGTGAACTCTCAGGTGCCTTTTAAGGTTTGTATTTTCACTGAAACTCCTTCCACACTGTTGGCAGATGAAAGGTTTTTCTCCTGTGTGAATTCTCATGTGGCTTTTAAGGTTTCTATTTTCACTGAAACTCCTTCCACACTGTTGGCAGATGAAAGGTTTTTCTCCTGTGTGAACTCTCATGTGCCTTTTAAGGGTTCCATTTCGGGTGAAACTCTTTCCACACTGTTGACAGATGAAACGCCTCTCTCCAGTGTGAATTTTCTTGTGGACTTTAAATTCTGCTTGTTGACTGAAACTCTTTCCACACTGATGGCAGGTGAAAGGTTTCTCTCCTGTGTGAATTCTCATGTGTCTTTTAAAGTTTCTATTTTCACTGAAACTCCTTCCACACTGTTGACAGATGAAAGGTTTCTCTCCTGTGTGAATTCTCATGTGGTCTTTAAGGGTTCCATTTCGAGAGAAACTCTTTCCACACTGTTGACAAATGAAACCCCTCTCTCCAGTATGAATTTTCATGTGGTCTTTAAGTTTTCCTTTTTGAATGAATCTCTTTCCACACTGTTGACAGATGAAAGGCTTCTCTCCTGTGTGAATTTTCATATGGTCTTTAAGGCTACTATTTCGAGTGAAACTCTTTCCACACTGTTGGCAGATGAAACGCCTTTCTCCAGTGTGAATTTTCTTGTGGACTTTAAATTCTCCTTTTTCATTCGTTCTTATCTTTTGAGCTCTTTTTTGTGCAGAAATATTTTCTGACTGTAAGGAACAAAATGATTTTTCTCCAGTTATGAAATCATGAGGATTCTCATACTGATCTTTCTCTTCAGTTTCAATCAGTACTTCTCTCTCCTCTTTTAGTGCTGTTGGGCCTAAGGTGGGAAAACAAAGAAATGAAAGTTAATCCCACTTTAATGCCACAAAGGAGGTAACACCAAAACATACTGTATTGATATTGTATAGATACTGTATGTAATGCATGTATGCTAGATCTCATTTCATGGTGTCCATACTTGATCATGGTCGGCTGGTGTCCTATAGAGTTAAAGCTGGCTGCTGTACAATTTATTCAATCTTATAATATATTAGGAAACCTAGATATTGACTGATCTCAATTATGATGTACCATATTTTATGTCTCCTAGGGGATCAAATGCAATAAATTTAAGAGAGGAAAGGAAAAATAAAGGAAAAGGGACAAACTCCCCACTCAACCTTCAAAATTAAAAATTCATCACACAATAATTATTTCTGAGGTTTTATTAAAAACCCCCCATTCAGCCGTTCTCCTGTTCTGGCAATATCACTTTTAGCATAGCTTAGCATAGATCACTGAATCCTATGACAACAATATAGCATTGTGTTCAAAAATGACCAGTGAGTTTTGATATTTGTCCTATTTAAAAATTGAATGTTTTGTAGTTATTTTGTGTCCTAAGATCAGTGGAAAACGTAAAGCTGCGATTTTCTAGGCCGATAAGAACTACACTCCCATTCCGGCGTAAGAGTCAAGGATGTTTGCTGCCGTAATACAGATGCAGCAGGCGCAGTAATATCAAGCAGTGCCTGATGTTCGATCACAATTTCAAAAAGCCGGTCACATTGGGAGTTACCTAGCTGGAATATCACAAGCTGTATACACCGCTGATGCTATATTGGTCTTATAGGATTCAATAATCTATGCTAATCTATGCTAAAAGTGATTAGTGATGTCCGGTTCGCGAACGAATCGTTCTATTTCACCGGATCTTCTTAGTGAACCGGTCGAACCAGTTCACCAAATCGAACTGAATCGTTTGAAACAGTTCGTGTCTCCAGTAAGCACTAATCCACAAGTTACTTAAAGTTTCTTACTTTTTAACGTGCCCGACACACCCGCTGATTCGTAATAAACCAATTTCCCGAGTTATTTAGTTACTCAAACAGTGTTTGAACGGCTGTGAAAAGAGAGCTGATGATGCGCATGAAGCGGTTGTCGGATCACCAGTACACTGAACGAGAACTGGTTTCTTTCGGACGCGTCCGATTTGAGAATCGATGAGCTGATACTGTGCGCATGTGTGACTCGTGCAGCTGCCAAACATAAACAACCTCCTGCTATGACTGACTCCATCTGAACCGAACTAGTTCTTTTTTACTACTGTCTCTGTGCTAATGCTATGAGCAGTTAACTGAGGACTTGAATGAGGGGATCTGGTGAAACGTATATTTATAACACATAAATCTTTATGGATTGTCCATGTGCATAGTAAGCTGATCGTGTTTCTGATTAGAATTAATTGATCTTATAATTTGTTATATCAAGACTTTCTCATATGATCACTGCATGTAACTGTATATGGGTGCTTAGATGCAAAACGTAATTGTCAGAAACTTGTCAGACCAAAATTTTGTTTAAGTTATTAGCTACTAACTTTAAGTGAATGTTGACTTGAGTCCCAGCCTGGTGAACCGTTTTTTTGAACCGGTTCTTTAAAACGAACTGTTCGTAAGAACCGGTTCAACAGGAGAACGACTGAATGGATTTCAAAACGGTAAAACTCAACTGATTAATTCGGGGGGAGTTAAAGAATGAGCCCATTTCCAAAAAAAAGTGGAGTGTTCCTGGAGGCCCATAAACACTGCATGTTTTTCATGTTTCTCTAATTAAGTGATTAATTAACTGGTTCAGATGTGTTTGATCTGGGTTGAGCTAAACTACCCCAAAATACCCCAAAACACATCATACAAAACATGTCCTTTAAAAGATAACTGGCAATATTTTTTTTTATACCAATTAAATGTGAAGTGAGATGTGCTGAATACATAAGAGACCCCGAGAGCAGGGGTGGTGAACGTCGGTCCTGGAGAGCTGCAGCCCTGCAGTTTTGCTTCGACCCTAATCAAACACACCTGAACAACAAGGTCTGAAGTGTTACTTGAAAGCTACAAGCAGTTGAGTTTTGATTACGTTTGGAGCTTAAATCTGCGGTGCTGTACCTCCGTGAAAAATGTACTAATCTGGTTTTCTGACATACACCAGCCCTGTTTATAACAGAGAATTCTGGGCAGAATTTGAAATAGTGATGGTTCGTTCTTGAACGATTCATTCATTTTGAACGAATCTTTAATGTGACTTGGGAAGAACGAGTCGTCCCGGGGAGAGATTCATTCAGTTGCGCATGCGCAATTGCGCAACTATGAATGAACGACTCAAACCCAAAGTCTCGAGAGATTAACTAATCAACAGAGGAGGGTAGAGTACCCAAAATCTGTACTCAAGTAAAAAAAGTAAAAAAGTATCCGATGGAACAAGTACTCAAGTAGCTAGTAGTGTTGTCAAAAATATCGATATTTTGATAAATATCGATACTGAAATATCTGAACGATACCAATACTAATTTCCCGAAGTATCGATACTAGCTGAGATGTCACTTTCACTTCTACACCACACGTGACCGCAGTGCCTGTCTCCTCTTATTCAAGTGAAGCGAACAGAAAGGTGAGCACGGCGCCCCGCGACCGCCTTTGTTTGATAAAGAACACAGCAGGAGTGCTATCTGGAAATATTTAGGATATGAAACAAATGAACATGAAAAGCCAAAGTACACAAGCAAGCCAATATGTAAGAGTTGTTACAGAGCAGTGCTATCAAAAGGCGCTAACACCACTAATTCCGCAAAATTTATTTTTTAAATCACACGATTCCACATTTTGAATGCTATGAAAACACAGTGCTTAACAATTTACAACAACTCATCTGTCGTAATAAAGAGAAAAGACAAATATCTGAAGAAAAACACACTAACAAGCATAAAATACAGTGTTTCTGCTATTTATTCCGCGGTGGAGGTGTTTAGTGTCCCGCTAACAAGTGCCTTCAGCAGAGTTCTGCGTTCTAATGCACGCAGTAAGCTTAAACTGGCCGCAAAGCCCCAGCTAAAGTAATTACCATGAATGTGGAGGGGAAAAGTTTGAGATATTCAAATTATTTATTAATAAACTAGTATTTTTGGAGCGCTGAAATATTATGGTTTCCATAGTAACAGCTGAATACACAGCAGAACCCTGAAGACTCGAGAGATGAACTAATCAATTCTGTTTCCGGCTCAGGCAGCATAGGTTAAGGTTATGGAGCTGTCACGTGATGAACAAACGACTCAAACCCGAAGACTCGAGAGATGAACTAATCAATTCTGTTTCCGGCTCAGGCAGCATAGGTTAAGCTTATGGGGCTGTCACGTGATGAACAAATGACTCAAACCCGAAGACTCGAGAGATGAACTAATCAATTCTGTTTCCGGCTCAGGCAGCATAGGTTAAGGTTATGGAGCTGTCACGTGATGAACAAACGACTCAAACCCGAAGACTCGAGAGATGAACTAATCAATTCTGTTTCCGGCTCAGGCAGCATAGGTTAAGCTTATGGGGCTGTCACGTGATGAACAAACGACTCAAACCCGGACAGAGGTGAGGGAGCTAATCATAGACCGAAGATCCAGGTAAACAATGAATTAATCTTTTCCGTTTCTAATAGCGTTATAGTTTTGTCTTGTTTGTAGTGTGATCAACGTTTGTGTAAGCAGTACGTGTGTTATGGAAACTTTTTAACTATATTTTGGTAAAATTAACGAAATTACTTGAAAAAAAGATTCATTCATTTTGCTGAACGAGACTCAAAGATCCGAGTTGGTAAAATTATCTGAACTTCCCATCACTAATTTGAAAGATTCTCACTAGATCTCACATCAACCTTATTCATTGTGCGGCAATTTAAAACACTTCTCACTGGATCTCGCAGCAGTAACAGTGTCGCAAAATCAACATTAGCTCCCGAACAAAGCTGTTCGAGGTTCGTGCAAGTTTGTTTGCGTTGCGGTCCATGTTGATAAACGGTATGTGCTGAGATGCTCAAACGTATCGTGTTAGTTTTGCGTGCCGTTTGATGTTTCCTATCTGAAATCATTAACGCAGAGCCACACATAATTCATATTTAAACATTCCGTTTGCAGATTAGTATTAGTCCATATTGCGATTTGATTTAAGTGTAATGACCTACCTTTGATTAATGCATCCAAACTTTGACAAATTCTGGGACATTCCACGTTAAACTGTAAATTCCATTTAATGACTGGATTCCGCAATTCCTTCTGTGTTTTCCGCACTGCGTAACATATGAGACATGTCGCCATTTTACTGGCTGGTTGGTCCAGTCTTACGCCTGTTTCACACATACTCCGTATGCAGTGCGTATGCAGTCCGTGTGCGTTACGTATGCGGTGCAGAAGCAGGAAGCGGTCATTGTGCTTTCACACAGGACACGTTTTTGCAGTGCGCTACTGACGCCGGTTCAATCCTCGATTTTATGCAAAACCAATACAACAATGGGTAAGTAGTTTCCCATTCTGTGTTTTGTAAATGTGAATGCTTATAAATGCTTAGATTAGCTCTCTTTATTTTGCATGTAGTGCGTGTTGTTGACAAGAGAAAGGTGGTCGCGCTCTATATGTTGTTACGAAGGAGAAGAAGGAGACGAGTGTGGGTTCACCCACTTAACCAGCGGAGAAGACAACTTGGAGCATATCACCACCTTGTCTCAGAACTTCGTCTTGACAGTGACCGGCACATGAAATACTTCAGAATGTCTACAGAGCAAATGGATCAAGTTCTTACTTTTGTTGGAGCAGACATCACAAGACAAACAACAACTTTTCGGTTGTCCATCGAACCCAAACAGAGGCTTGCTGTTACACTGAGGTAAGAACAGCTTGAATACGAATGAATATGTATAGTAATAAATTGAACGCAATATGTTTCTTTAATTTTTTAAAAATTATTTATTTTGCATATTTTGAAAATGTCACAACAAAAATGTTCAACAACTGTAGTTATAAAAACTGTACTTATATATAAGTTTAGTATAGGTGTGAACATACACATATGTTGACATATATCTGAATATTCAAACATAATGCAGTCTTGCACATATGGTAAAACTTTGTACATATAAGGAAGATTAACAGCAACACTTCACACCTTAAGAAGAACAAAGTAATAACTTATTGGCATAACCAACATAAACAAATATTAAAATATTGCAAACATAATAATTCACAATAAGCTAATAAGTGTAGTGTACTAAGAACTGTATAAAACTAAGGTAACTGATGATACACAGGACCAGAGTCCTGTTCTAATCCATGCTGATGGTAGGATGTAGTTGGGGGAGGTGTGATATGGTGTGGGTGATGGGTCTGGACATCGTGGCAGGAGGTACTGGGGTGGATTGGCTGAAAACCTGGTGTTTGGGTACGTGAGAACACAGGGCCGGCTTGTGTGGCTTGTTGACGCTGATTTTCATCCTCTAACTCTAAATTTGATAGGTAACTGAGGATATGGATCTGTGCCCTATTTTGGTTCCTCGGATGAAGCCTGCTTAGTTTAGGCACTAAACTGAGTGCAAAGTAATACATCTCATCCTCCTGTCTTGGTACATGAGGTGGTGCAGTAGTTGTTGGTTGAGTTATAATATCCAGAAGTTGTTGTTCTGTTGGACTGGGTGAATCAACTCTTCTCCTTTTTTGTCTCTGTCGACCTTCATTCCTTATTGTCTGCACTCTGGGGTGTAGGACGGGGGTGTAAGGTAATTGTGTTGATGTTGAAGGAGTAGATGTGGCCAGGGATGGTGTGGGGGTTGAAGATATTTCACTTTCCAGTGCAGGTGTTACTGGCCTTTGCATATCAGTGAAGGGACTTTGTGATCTGCTTAGCTGGCATATCTCTGGATCTACATCCTCATCCACCACACTCATGTCCACTGGTTCATCCTCCAGCTGCAAAGTGGTTTTTGAACTGAAATAACAACAGGTGTGATAAATGTGCACGTACGATGTAATATAGCTATGCATTTAGAACCATTTTTAAAAATTTATACTATAGAAATTTTACCACAAGTATTGTTTCTATGTCATTGTGCAGTTATAATGTCAACATTTGACACATACTAACCTTCTGACCTGCATATGTGGCAACAGGAAAGACATCACCCGTTCATATTTCCACACCTTCACAGTGCCACCAGCAGAGCCACTAGGCATTTTCTTTTGTTTTTTACACCTTACAAAGGCGTCTCTTAACAGCCTCCATCGCCGCTTACATTCAGTTACTGAAATAGAAAATACATGTTTAGTTTAATACATTATTCTTTCTTCTGTTCACAGATTCCTTGGCACAGGGGAAAGTTTCAGCAGCCTAGCATTTCAGTATAGGCTCGGGATAAGCACAGTGGCTGAATCTGTGCAGATGACATGCAGAGCAATTGAGCGGAAAATGATGGAATCACAGTTTCCAAAACCATCAGAGGAAATGTGGCGAAATATTTCTTCCAAATTTTGGGAGAAATGGAATTTTCCAAATTGCATAGGTGCTATCGATGGAAAACACATCAACTTAGTGGCACCAGCACATTCGGGGAGCTTGTATTTTAATTACAAGGGAACATTTTCTATTGTCCTCCTCTCACTGGCTGATGCAGAGTACAGATTTACGTTTCTACAAGTGGGTGACTTTGGACGAACAAGTGATGGAGGTGTGTATAGTGGTTCATCACTTGGACAAGCAATGGAGGCCAAAAAGATGTCTGTGCCTGCAGACTGCCCTTTGCCAGGGTCTGGAGCGCAAGGGCCAATGCCATTCACCATGGTGGGAGATGCAGCATTTCCCCTCAAGACATACTTGATGAGGCCATTTCCTGGGAAGCAAATTCCTCAATGGCGACGCATTTTTAATTACAGGTTGTCTAGGGCACGGATGGTTATCGAGTGTGCCTTTGGCATTCTTTCATCTAGATGGAGGGTACTCCATACAAAGATGAATGTGAAGCCATCAAATGCTGATTCGGTGGTCACTGCAGCCTGCATTCTACACAATTTTCTCCTGAATCCTTCAGACAACCAAAGGTGGCTGGATGAAGCTGAAGAAAGAGGGGAAGTGCTACCACCTGTGAGAAATATGGGTGGCAACAGGGGATGCAGGGAAGCCTATGATGTTCGCGAGAGGCTTTGTACATTTTTCAACTCCCCAGAAGGCAGAGTTTCCTGGCAAGAGCAGATGATCTGACTTGTTTTAACCTTCTCAAAGGACCTAAATGTAGTCCTGTGTTGAACATACAGGGCATTTAGACTTGTAAATAGTTTTATTTTTGTGTGGAGTAAAAAATAAAAATTTTATGCAGCTCTTGTCTCATTTTGTTTGTAATGTTAAACCACACAGGTTTACTGTTTCTTAACATGAAATATTGAAAGCATTTTTTTTTTTTTTTAAATACAGGAAACATTTGGATAAAATATGAATACATTGATGTATATCTGAATATATAACTTTTCATATAGTTGTCTGCCTGAATATAAAGTAAATATGAGTATGAATATATCCATGTAAATTGATAATATGAAGTAATAATATGTATTATATTAAAGATATGTACACTATATTAAGATATGCATTTCTATATTAATAATTCATATAACACTATCAATTGAAACGACTGATATTTATACATTGTCATGTAAAATTAGAAGAATACAATTTTAACACTTATATGTACACTTAAACTTTAACGAACTACTTTATTGACAGCCCTTTATAAATTACATCTGGCATACTAATTAGACATAACATTTATGTATGACTATGACAATTGTAAACTTGAATATAAATAAAAAGAGAAACACTACTGTATTCACGAACAACATATAGGCCCAACAGTTTGTATTCATGTTGAAAAACCTACACATAAATAGCATAATGTTACAGTCATTACGCTTATATATAATGATAGTTGCTGAAGCAAGTGTAAGTACACGTAAACATGGCACTTAAGAAATAAAGATTTGAAAACTTACCATTCACACCAATAGCCGAAGAAACGGTTTCCCATGCCCTTTCCTTCGCAATCAAATCTTTGTACAACGAATTCTGCGGATCGTACAGAATTCTGTATTTTTCCACCTCCACGATTAGACGAGTGTCGTCCATGTCACCTTGTTTTGAGTAGTTGTAGTTCCGCCACGTGATTGGCAGATGCGATTAAACTCCCCCTCTTCCTCCAACGATATAAAAAGTAATTTTTGTAGGGAAAAAACATATCTGATCGCATTATGCAAGTTTTATAGAAGTACTGTGCTCATTTATGTATTTTCCTTTTTTTATTTATTTATTTCTTTATTGGATTTATTTGTCTAATTTACTGTGTACAAAGTATCACACATTAATTGTGCGTAAATTATGAATTTATTACAATTTAATGTCAATCCATGTTCATTTTGCCCACAAACAATCTGCTGTTCCGGATTCCAGCACAGCAAAAATAGACTCTGTGCCTAAACGATCGCTTCACTGCTGCAAACGCACCGCATCTGGAACGCACTGACGGACAGCAACCGCGCGCAGTGTGAACGCTCTGATCCGTTAACATGGGTGCGGAAAAAAATACGCAACGCATACGCACTGCAGACGGAGTATGTGTGAAACAGGCGTTAGTCTTACTGCTAAACAGCGGACATACTGCTAGCATATTTGTATTTTTTTCTTTTGAGCAGCGAAGAAGAACTGGATTCTGATTTACAAGCGGGAATAACTTATATCTTGTTTAAGAAAATGGTATCGGATTGGTACGTACTTTCAAGTACTCGCCGAATAGCGATTGAGCATATTTTGGGTCAGTTTGGAGCGTGTAGGGGGGCTGGTGATGACATCGCCTATAATGTAATATATAATAATTTAAAAACCGAAGCAGTACAAACGAAACTTTTACCAGCACAAAGGTAACTTAATGTCATTTGACCATTTACTCACATTTAACTGTTTTTATAATAAAAGTGGCATTTTGCATGTCAGAAATACCTACTGCTCCCCTCTGATGCTCCTGAAAAGCGGTCATCTATTTTTTCTACTTAATTGTATTGATATTATTTGAATTATTTTCTTAATTTCTTCTCTTTATCTCTTTATTTATTTTATATTTTGCTCCTTCACCTCTATTCTCTCCTTTAAAAATATACACACACACACACACACACGCACACAAGATATAGAGGTGTACAACTTATACATTACAATCTTACACCTCACATAATTACAACTAAATGTAGCTTCTTGCTTCTTTGTGCTTTTTTTAATGTAAGACGCTGTTTTCTCCTATTTTGTTCTGTTCGTAGACAGCATGCATTAGGCAAATATGACTACTCACATTTCAAGGTTTGCTTTTTTTCTGTCGAATGTCTCAACATTTCTACACTTGTTTGACATTATTCATTAATATCTTTAATTTCAGCTTTGAGAATAAAAACCAACCTGTTTGTTCCTCAGTATCTTCTTGTGTGACTTTAAATGCTTCTTCCCTCTTCTCTTTAATAAACTCCATCTTTGTTTGTTCCTCAGTATCCTCGTGTTTCAATGTTTCTTCAATCTTTATGTCTTCACTCTCCTCTTTAATAAACTCCATCTTTGTTTGTTCCTCAGTATCTTCGTGTTTCAATGTTTCTTCAATCTTCATGTCTTCACTCTCCTCTTTAATAAATGCCATCTTTATAATAGTGTTACGTGGATCTCTGTTGATTCTCCAGGAGTTTTTCTGTGTGTTTGAACACTTTGTCCTGTTTAAGATGAGAATAATTAATAAAAAGAAAAATCAATGCAAACTGAATCTCTGTGTGAGTCTCAATCAGCTCCTAGTTCACTAGTCAATGCACTAGTAAGACAGTCAGAGTTAATAGACTTATATATAAAATATAAATAAATTACAGTTAATTAGAACGTTATGTACGTATGCTATTTTGAGTTATATTTGGTATTTAATTATTTGTATATTATTTGTATATTACACGTTCATGAAATCGTTCTCGGTTGTCATTCACTCGTTTGTGTTTGTTGTTGTCGTTTATAGTCCGCGTGCCACTGAATCGACCGTTTCGAATCACTGAACCGTTTCACAAATGATTTGAATCAAATGATTCGAGTCTTTCTCATCACTTCTTATCATCACTCGATTGATTCATGATATAGGGGGCAAAACGGAACGCACCTTCTCTGTTACTAAAGGCTAACTTTTAAGTAACATTAAATAAAACATTACAACATCAAATTTAACAATGATGCATTTATTAATTGTATTATTGTAAATGCATTAAATGATGTAACAGTGTGCACTGATACAAAAACGTTGAAACCACAAACCTTTCTTCAGGTGACTCACAACAGATGAGGAGCGCAGCGCATCTTTATGACGTCACATCACCGGACCAAAATAAAAGTCCAGTTCGTGCACTGCTCTCTGGAATCACAAATATATCATAAAAATGTTGCATATAGAATAGAATTTCGTACCCATATGATGATGCTTTTCTAAAGGTATTAATTTAACCGGGGCAGGAGTAGCCCAATATTTAATTATCCTGGTGATTTTCCCCTTTAAGATTTCTCCGTGATGCAGTTACTTGTGTACTTGTTTAAGAGTTTAAGTGTATGCACGAGAGTGAGATTGAGTCAGAGAGGAAAACAGAGAGAGCGCTAGAAGCAGCAGCTACAAGGGAGGAGAAAATAGTTAATAAAACTGTCAATTGGATATAATTCACCTGTGTGTAATGCGTGAATGAACAGAGTGGACGAATGAATTCGTTTTGTATCTTTGCTGCTGCATGCGAGAGATCTCCGGTGGGGGAGAGGATTTGAGCCTTATCGAACGGAGATTGAGCGTAAATTATTTCGGAACATGTTTTGAAGGCTGTTATAATGTAAAATAATGCACTTTATTATATGTATAGAAAGAACATGCAGTAATTGTTGTGTTGGATGCTGTTAAGAGGGGAGATTGAGGACACGTCTCAAATTCAACACATTTGTGAATCCAAAGTGTTCACGAATATACTGTGTAAAGTGTATACTGTTATCTTTAGTCTGTTTGCTGCTTAATATGTTTAAAAGAGGTTCAAATGTGAACTGTGTGTAACATGGGTGGTGTGTTTAGGTGGAATGATGTACACATTTTTCATGTATAATCATACAGTTTTTTGTTTGTTTGTTTTTGTTTGTTTTATCATCCACATACAGGCCACATTAATATTGTAAATCTATTAATATTTTCTCTATTTTTAAATGTACATTTATAACATTATACTTTCTGTTTTATACATTGTCATTAAATTCACATTAAACTAGTTAATGCTGCTGTGTAACTGTTACAAAGAGGATGTGATGGCAAATTTGATCTATCACTCTTTTGACTATTGTAATCAATCTCTTGTCATTTTGTTTGTGTATTTATTTATTTATTCATCATTTGGAAAATCATCGAAACACTGTCATTTTATTTTTCTTTTGCTATTGGGGCAAATGAGGACACAAAAATATATTTGTGTCAGTTTCTATTTACCACTAAAGAAGTTTATTTATAATGAAATATGATTTACATTTCCCCAGATTATTATTATTTTTTATTGTTATATAATCTGTGCTAAAATATGATTATAATACAAAAAGTGACATATTAAGATTTCAGTTTTCAGTTGTTTGAAATTTATTTACAAACATAAGTCATTAATAACAGATCCACACTGAAAATGAACAAATCTTCTGTAAGGATTGGATGGAAATGATAATATGGTCTGTATTTGATCTTACTGATTTCAGTGGTAATGTTCTTTTATGTAAGCAATTTTTTTTAATACAGTTTTTGCAGTGTAAAGGAATATGATTCATTTATTATTACCTTTTCAGTTTCCTTAATTGGCACAAACATGCCAACAAATTCAGTTGTTACTCCAAATCTTCTCTTATTAACAGTGGAATGTTTGGGTAATAAATACAAGACACAATAAACAGTTTATTAGAACCTTTAACTAGAAGTACATCTATCAGAAAAAATAAAATAAAATATGTTATGTAGTATTAGTGTTATGATTTTAGTGAAGTTAAATGTTTACGTTTAATACTCCTGCAGGAAAATGAAGATCAGGAGACATAGTCTTCATCATATCTTGATTGAGCTGGTCCTGTGTGTCTCTGTGGTCATCCAGACTGACTAAAACACTCAATCACTTGAGTTTTGTTCAGATTTCAGGAGGCCGTTCTTACAGATGAAGACAAAGCTCTCAGATCACAAGCTTAAACACAGTATTCAAAGGATGTGATCAGTTCTATACTATACTCTAACTATAGCACTCATGATCACAGAGATCAGGGAAAGACACATTCACACACAACTCAAGTGTTCATTAGCATTAACATTCACAACAATTAAAGAGGCAGAAACATGGAGAGTATCACAGACAAAAGATGACAGTCTCACTTTACATATTCACACACACCTAAAGCAAAAGAGATTCATTTAGAATTCAACATTTATCTTTTCTGCTGAATTTCGTAGGCAATAATTTCATTTCAGCCAATATAATTTAGTCTTTTGCAGTAATGATTGTCACACTTATGGACTGTCCTTGTGTTTGTTTTTGTTTCCATGAGCTCCTTGTCCTTGTTTTTCCTGATGTTTTCTAATGCCTATATTTGGTTTTCCTGTTCCTGTCTCCATTGATTTCAGGAGTGTCTTGTCTTTCCTTCGTTTAGTTGAGTATTTAAGAGTGATCTGTTTCTGGTTTTCTCCTCCGATGTCTTACATCATCTGAGTGAATGTCTTCCTGTTGTACTCCTGAGTTGTGTTTTAGTTTGTCTGATAAAGACTGTTTTAAGTTCACTCCTGCGTTTCCTTGTCTCCCTGTTTCCCGCTCCGTAGTGTTGTGAAATATGACAATGATAATGAAATGATAATAAATAGTAAATATCCAATCATAAATTTGGAAAAGAGTATTTTGAGTGCCTTAACAAATTACTTTATATACCTGTGTTAAAAAGTAAATATTTCTTATTTGAAAGTACAAATAGAGATTATGTTAATAACATAATACTTTAAGATTCTTTATACATAAAGGCAAATTTATATGTCTTTATTTATACCCAAACTTAGTCAACTGGAGTATACACAGTACTTGATTACTATATCTGAAAAATAGGAAAGCTCTTTAGGTGATTTGAATGTTTATTAAACCTCGATATTTTATATTATTTGGATTTACATGATTGCATAAAAAGTTGTGTAAAAGCATCAGTCAGGAGTTAAGAGTCAGCAAAGCAGACTCAGTGCCATGAATAGACTTAAAACCTGAATTAAATTTTTCAGAAGTACTTTTAATTAGAAAAGACTAATTGGCTGAACACAAAATGTTCTAGTACCTTAGGTTAAAGTAAACACAGAATTAGGCTGATAGTTATTTAAAACAGGGGTGTCTAAAGAATAATTACTGCAACAAAAAAAAAAAACATTCATTAGAAAAGCAGCAGAAAAGATGGATGGCATTTAAATTTTAAATGAATATATTTATCTTTAGGAGAGTGTGAACATGAATGTGAAATGATGGTAAGTGTCATCTTTTGTCTTTATTGGCTGTTGATGTTTCTGCCTCATTTCTTTAATTGGTGTCTTTGTTTCTGATCAATATCCGAGTTAAATATGAATGCAGAGGCTGAAGGTGAGACTTTCCCTGATCTCTGTGATAATGAGTCTATAGTTCTGCTGATTGGATTAGAGTCGCTGAAAATCTGGGCAAATTCCTGAAACTGCTTACATCCTTTGCATATTTTATCTTCTAATGATGATCCTGAAATCTGTCTAAAACTCCAGTGATTGAGGGCTTTAGTCAGTCTGCACACAGTAACATCTCAACCAAGATCTGATGAAGATTCACTCAGTCTCCTGATCTTCTTTTTTGAGTTTACTACAGGTCTAACTGGATATTGTCATCTTTATTATTCTCATCTTAAAAACAGGACAAAGTTTCCAAACACAGAAATACTGGCATTCATCAAAGTGGAGAGTGAAGACATGAAGATTGAAGAAACATTCAGAGTCAAAGATGAAGATACTGAGGAACAAACCAAGATGGACTTTGTTGAAGAGGAGAGTAAAGACATGAGGATTGAAGATACTGAGGAACAAACAGGTAGGTTTTCATTCTCAAAGCTGAACTCTTTTGATCCCAATTAAAATGCCTGGCTCTAGAAAAAAAAAAAAATGGCAAAAAATGTCCTAGACTAAAATGTAAGTTTGAGCTGTTTCAACTGAAATGAATCTGCAATGATTGATCTTAAATGATATCAATATTCTTGTTTTGTATGGTTTGTTTCTAGGTACATTTATAAAAATGACTTACATGTCTTAACTGAACTATGGCCTAATCCTGACTTAGTCTAAGACCTGTCTGTAAACCTTTACTTACCTATTTTTTCTTGTTTTATTCTCATTGATTCCAAAAACAGCTCCTCATTAATATTCGCAAACCTCCCAAATAAGGCAATAACTGAACATTTCATTCTAGGGACAAATCCTAGGGTTGTAAATGGACAAGTAAAACCATTTCTGGAGAATTTATGCCCTTTCCTATGCCATATACCTAATATGTAGATATCAGACAACAATGTAAAATATTGTATCAATGTACCTTTAAAAAATACTCATTAATTTATCTTTAATTAACTTAAGTTTTGTATGTGATGTCTGTCTGTTATTCTGTCAAATTTAGTCAATTTTGTGTTGTTTTAGTTTTAGTCAAAACACCAGGTTCAACTGTGCGCCAATGCCCCCACTGCCGGACCAAGATGAACTGCCGAAACCGGCGCTGTGTTAAGGTGATTGTGTGTAATTAACACTGCTTTTTTATATGGTATTGCATTCATTTCATTAATTAATGTGTTTTGTTTCTTTCTTGTAGTGTGGAAAACTGCTTGATTTTAAACACAGACAATCGGTACGAGTGGCAAAGTTTCGTGCCCGAGCCCAACAGTGGGCAAAAACTACTATTCAGTCTCGGAATCAATCAAAGGTTCTTGACAATGTATCTGTCATGGTAAGAAATATCTACGAATGCCTAAACATCCTAAATTCATTACCTCACACTTTGTTCTTTAT
This sequence comes from Garra rufa, assembly GCF_049309525.1. Taxonomy (NCBI): domain Eukaryota; kingdom Metazoa; phylum Chordata; class Actinopteri; order Cypriniformes; family Cyprinidae; genus Garra; species Garra rufa. The sequence goes on from NC_133361.1 coordinate 99,014,654, forward strand.
AAAAACAATTACATTGTTTTACATATAAATATGTGAACATAATACATTACATGCACATGAATACATTTTAATTCCTGTGACAGTTCAAATTAAAATTAATTTATATTATTTCCAGATTTTGGCAAAGTCACAATGCAGCCTGCAGCAAAAAAAAAAAAAAAAAAAGTGTTGGTTTGGAGTAACATGAGGTTAAATAGATTTATTACAAATCATTTTTAAAATCTGTATTTTTTGACATTCTTATATTTCAGATGGAAAAGCTTAAAGCTCTTGGATATGTCCCTCTTCTTTTACTGGGCAAATGTTCCAAGACCCAAAAGTGGACAGCAGAGGTTCAGTGCCCCCTTGAGTTGCCACCTGAGGGACATGGACTGATGGAAAAAATGCTCATACATTTTGAGCATATTTTACAGGGTAAGATGCATTGGCCAGCACCAATACTTAAATGTTCAATACAATATGTCCTGTAGCTAAACAAGTTTATATATTAAACTGCACTTTCAGATGTTTTTATTTAATGCATTTTAATATGACTTCAAGGGTGCAGAAACTGTTACGAGACAGTTGCTGTCAGATTTTATTGGTGATTTCAAATTTGAAATTTAATCATAAGTTTAGTGAACAGTTTTCCCATTCAAAGAGAAAGAGCTGCACTTAAATGTCCAAGAGGTGTTTCAAAGATGACTTTGGGTGAAGCCAGTGCAATAAACAAGGAACAATGTGACCTCAGACTCAATGAAAACTGTTCTTTGGCATACATTTGAATCCTAATAATAACTAATCCTTTTTTTTTTTTTGCTCACAGCAAATCAGCTGTCAACATGGCAGCAAAAAGAGAGCACCAAACCAGATGGGCGCAGGTATGAAATGTTACACAATACAATTTAGCTTAGTTCCTGGAGGGCCACAGTCCTGAACAGTTGAGCTCCAACCAGCTCCAGCGAACACCTGCTTGGAAACCTCTAGGGGTGCTTCTCACAATACTCAAATTCATGCTTCCTCATTTCCTCACTGCTCTTGATTGAACTCCAATTGAACCACTGTGAGGAGGTGAGGAGGTGAGGAATGAAGATTGAGGAGGCTTTCAGAGTATTGCACAAAAGGAGATAACAAAAAGGCACATATTTCCATAGTTTAATCAGCACATCCTGGCTTAGTCCAACAGGTGGAGATATTTGGGATAAGAGCAAGTTCACAGCATTCTTAAACAGACCACAAGATCGATCACAGAATCAATGCAAAAATTGATAAAACCCATGCACCAACTAAACAACAGCTTCTAATGGAAATGTTTAAAAAGGGAAAAATACAGATGCTATAATAAAACAGAAAAGGCCTAGTAGACAATAGTGAACTGACTGAATGTGTTAATAGTCCAAAGAAGCAGTGCTCCACTGAAACCATCATGATTTAAATTCAAGGAGTTACGTGTCATTTCCACAAATGAACAATTGTACACTTTGTCTTAAATATGAGCAGTGGACATGAATGTTACTTTATCATTTTAAATATAAATTTATCATGAGGTTTAATTGCAATCACTTATCCACTTTGCACAAGTATTTTACCTATCTCATATTTCTACTCTTATCTATCTTTATTTAGTTTTTTTTTTTTTTACATTTTAGTCTAGCTAATTTATTTGATCTTTTACCTATCCATTCTTCTCACAGAACTAAAATTTCTGGCCAAAAAAGGACCTGGCAGCAAGTCCAGATTAAGAAAAAGAGCATTTTGCCGGCTGGTAAGTGACTTGATAGCTGAAGAAATTTACAAATTAGCTGAATAGTGTTTGCTGAAATATTTTATTTGTACTGATTTTAGGATTTAAAAAGGCTCATATCTCTGGCACAGGAGGTGTCTCTCCAACCCAAGACTTGACCACAGCAGAGGAGCTGAATAAAGAGAAGCCAGTGATGGAAGGGATCCAGAGAGAGACAGCAGCAGGAGAAACTGAGCTCTTCTCACAAGGTACATTATTGCTGTACTACTGCACATGAAAACAATCAAATATTTAGATTTTGTTATGTGGACTGTCTGACTTTGCCTTACCTTGCAGTGTCTGGTAACACACTTACACTTCTGGAGCCAGCAGACTCTGGTCCGGTGAGTACTCTTCATTAAGATCATAGGCTTGGCATGTCCTGTCAAAGATATTAATACAAGTTCTGTTGAGTATGGCAGAGGGAAGACACATCTGCAGCAGTGGAGTGCACTTCTGATGACGATGAGATGCTGGACTCCAGAAGGCTTGAGGTATCATGTAGATTTTATGGAAATTTTTAGTCCATAATGGATAAGAAATCAGCGATGTGGTGCTAATAGAAAATATTATATTTGTAACAGTGCAGCCCGGTAACATAGTGAGTATTGCCTTAAGTAAATCTACATTATACAAAAATCCTGCTGTGCTAATTGATGTGTTTTACAGAATTCACAAACTGTCAGACCTCTCTACACCACGCATCTTAAGAGACAGATAGAGCTGGCAGAACTCAAGATCAAAGTGAAGAAGAGAAAGCTGCAGGACATGGACCCTGAGATGGAAATTAAACGCAAGACACTGAGGAAACTGGACTTGGATATCCAGAAACTAGAAAGAGAACTAAGTGATTGCAGTTGACACTGTAACCATGATTATAACACAATGTATAGTCATCTTTTTTTTTTCTCCAAAGCCAAGTGATGGCAGCAAAATAAAAAAAAATAAAAATCCAAAAACATTGTAGTCTCTTAAATTTTCATGAATAGCAGGTACACTATACATTCATTGATCCAGTGAAGTGGAAACATATTTTGGGAAGATAACCACACAGTGTGTGCTACCAATGCAAAATAAAAATAAAAGAGTGACATACAATATCCTTTATTAAAGCATAGGCTACATCAAAACACAATTAACTGAAATAATTAGCCATGTATTGTACTCTAACTAGACTACCATGTATGTTTATCTGGGAAGATGGCAGGCATAGCTTTAGTCTCCACCAGAGCACACCAGAGAGCTCATCTGAGAATACAACATAGTTATTACAACTAACAAAGTAAAACTTCTCACACACTTGTAGGGTATAAGCAATGAATAAGCAATTAACGCGAATTAAAATATATTTCAATGTTATTTGCATGTCTTTCACAAACGTGTATATCTGTGTGCTCATTGCATGAAATATGTGTATTTACAACAAGTTTTTGAAGCAATTATCATTGTAGTCTGTTGAGTCTGTTGACCACAATGCTGGTATCATTACATTTGTAAAATTCTTTTGAAAACACTAATATGTAGTGAACTGAATCAGGTTATCCTTTCTTATAATTAGATTAATATCATGCTAGATTAATACCACAATGATTAACCTTATTGCTTTATGTTAAAACAAAACAATTCCTGAGGGATTAATCCATTATCCATTAATTCTGAGTCTATCTTGTTGCAGGACGATGACACTGAGACTACATCATCGGACCACTCACAGAATATGGAGAGACCAAAACTATTGAGTGGATTCATCTCTGCCTGAAGTTCAAGACATTCCTGTCCATTCACCTCTTCTTGAGCAAAGCCCTGTTCAAAAGCAAATATGATAAATGTTTACAGAGAGGATGTGTTCACATTTGAAGGGCCAGTATCATGGTCATTAGCGCTGCATGGGGATGGTTAATTTCACAATTACTTTGTATTAATGGACAAAGCAGGTTTTGTTTATGTATGGGTAAATTATCACACATTTTCCTTTAAAGCTGTGCAAGAAGGACTCTATAGGACCATTGGAAAAAATAATTTCAATGGCTATGGTTCAGGGAGTTGTTGCCCATCCATTTCTTCTTAAAGAGGCTCTAAAGTCAAATTAATGCCCTGTTGCTGCTCAAGTCTGCAGTGGAGGAAGTTACAGACCATGACATCCGGATTCAGTTGGAAAAAGTACTTATACTGTATTAGTATTGTATTTTATCCATCTTAATGCATGCATTTGAATGTTTGATGTATTGCAATTTAATCAAATGAGTACATGAAGGAAACAGTATCAATGCTGTAAAATATAATTGATAACCAGTAACCACTTGTGTGTATTTAGTATCATTGTTCTATACAGGTATCATTGAGAAAAAAAAGAATGCTTATGATTAACTTTTTAAAATTCATGTTAAAGAAAACCTAGTGTCTGATCATGTCTAAATATTTATTCAAATGCAAAGCTTAAAAATAAGTAGGTATGACCTGTAACACTGTAAGATACATTTTCTAAACTGTAATATAAATAATGGACATTTTAGACCTTTTTTTTAACTGAATATTGCGGTATTCATTACCAAAAGATCTCCCCAAAATATGAAATAAATATTATTTAACTAAAATATACAACATTTAACTAAAAGATGTATGGTCACTATACAAAAAATACCTGAGAGGGTTAAATGCAAGAAAAAAAATATTAATGTTGCCTCTCCATCACTCTCAATAAAATGGTACTGTAAATTTAATTGATTTAATATGCTGTAAAGTTCACCAAAAAGTACTGCAATGACCTGTAAAGTGAAGCTGTCGACTATCCTGCTTGAACTCATTCAAATGTATTGACAGCGCTGGTTTGTTTGGAAGTATTGAGAGCTCCATGAACCACACAACCCTGCGAGATCAAAGAACCATCTCTGCGTCCAAGTGTTCATACCATCCCTCCTAAATAGTATGTGAAATTACAATAAGTGTGTCCCAAAGCATAGTATGGTGAAAAGAGTATGCCAAAAGTCACAATAAGCTAAAATACACATACAATCATTGGGAACAAGTAATTTTGTTCAGTTGATGTCAATTCATTTATAATCTTCCAGTTACATTGTTGCCAGCAAGGTGAAAGTTTGACTAATATTTTGATTCAGAGAAATCAACACATGGAATTGATTGACATACTCTACATAGTCACAATTTGAGGGAATCTACTGTAATCACTCAATGAGTATGTTTACACGGACAACAATATTCCGATTTTAACGTGATTAAGACAATACTCTGATTAAGAAGTGATAAACTGATGTTTTAATTAATTTAATCTGACTAAAGTCATAATTGGAGTAAACACAAATCGAGACAGGTGGAGTATTCCTATTTTAGTCGCATTATGGAAGACATGTACACACCTTGATTACACTATTCCCCTTGTGTAGGACTTTTCGCCACATTTTGCGACAGGATACACACTAATGCTGCGTTCCAGGCAGGTTTTTGAGCTCGTAAATCACGTCTTCAAACCACAACTCAGGACTTTGTAGCATTCCAGGCAAGTCACGCCACACGGCCTAAGCACATTTATTATTTTTATATAATTAATAATTTGATTGCAAAGTTATATTGTCCTAAACTCTATTTTTCCATCGTGTGCCACTTGCATATACACCTCACCCCTAGAGGCTGATATTGTTGTTTCTCGGGTTATGTTACACCAGAACTCAGAACATCGAGTATGTTGATCTAGTACGAGTTCACGGGTGGGAATTCACGGGTTTGACTGCCTTTCCAGTGCACTTTCACGGGTGGAAGTTTGGAAAAACACGGGTAACGGGTTGCCTGGAATGCGGCATAACGCTCTCAGTTGGTTGCACGTGCATTTGCTTTGGTTTCATTTTTATTTTATTTATTTTTTGCTACAACATGGGATTAATCAACGCTCATTGCTGATAAATAGTTTGTCTGTTATCATAATTTATAGTTTTATGGAAACGTATTTAAAATTCAACCCATTGGAAGCAACAGACATCCAAACATTTAAACTAGTTTTTACAACTTTTCAGTTGTAACTTCATTCACATTGTTGGCATGTGAAAGGTTTCTCTTCAGTGAATTCTTATGTGTTTTTAAAGGGTCCTTTTTGACTGAATCTCTTTCCACACGGAGTGCACATGTAGGATTTCTCTTAACCCTCTGGTGCTCTTCAGTAGAGCCCTGCACGGGCCTTAAATCTAAGCCCTAGCCCGGCCCTGGCCCGAGACGCACAGGCTGTAGCCCGGCCCGTCTCCGACAGCTTATCAAAAATTTTGGCCCGAGTCCGACCCGAAGCCCGTCTTTTTTTCCGCCAAACAGCTTATACTGTTACAGCCATTAAAATAGACCAGATTTCGTATTTAATAGAAAGTTTATGTTTTTTCGTTTCGGTTTTTTTATCAGAACAATTTAGAGAAAAGTTTGGAGTTTTTTGTTTGTTTGTTTGTTTGTTTTTTAAATGTAAGTTAGTTTTTTAAGTGACATCGATATCCAAGCGGTATGTGGTCCACAGTGTGTTTACTCAATTTAACCTATATATCAAATCAACACTTGACTAGTCTACAATGCAATTCACAGATATAAAACAAACATCAATATAGCAAAATGTTAGATTTAAAGTTTATTATCACCATCTCAGAACAAAGGCATTTCGAACAGGGCAGGCAGCTCTGCTGCGCAAAACCGGAACATACAAAGTCGCAGTGGTAAAGTAAACGAATATTGAACAAATATATAAAGAATAAATAATAATATAGAAAACTTCAAAAACACAACTTTACCACGTGGCTGAAAATCTCTATGCGGTATGTGAGCACAGTGGAGCGGCAACAATTTCCCCCGCACTCCTTGCATTTAATAATCCAGCTCCACTCCTCGCTCACTGATATCAGAAACACCGCTCCGCGTCAAAAAAAAAAAAAAAAAAAAAATTAAGTATGTTTGAAATGTAACAGTCCTGTTCATAAAATATAATAAAATAAAATAACAGGAGAGTTTCAAACATAGTGTGCAATATTTGTTCCGACCACAGCTAATAATTGTCAGCATTAAAAGTGTATTGCTGCTTTATCCAGTGCAAAGTTTGTAATGAAAATAATGCGTTTTCGTCAGTTATTTTACCTACAGATCACATTATTTCTGATTTGAGTGATCCATCTCTATCAAGCTAAACAGCGGTGGTGGAGCGCTCTTGAAGAGAGTGAAAACCATGACGCTCCGACTTTTAAAAAAATCCGCTCCTTCCTCCATTCAAAATCACACCGCTCCACTCCGCGCTCCGCTCATACTCTGCTATGCGCGAGACATCACTGGCGCTTCCGGGGACGCACGCATGAAATCTCATTAAACTTTTTTTTTTTTTAAGTTTTTTTTCTAAAGCAGGCCCGAAGCCCGATATGTCTGCAAGTTATGACGTGAAAATTGGCCCGAAGCCCGGCCCTAGGGGCAAAAAAAAGTCGGGCCCCGACGGGCTCGGGCTCAAATGCAGGGCTCTACTCTTCAGTCACTTTTTTTTTTTTTTTTTTTTTTTTATTGCCAACAAATATACTATTTACAGGTGATACATCAAAGGCCAACAAAACATACATGACTGTAAACATGATTTGTGTGTGCATGTGAGTGTGCGTGTAAGTGGTAATTATAACTGTGTCGAGGTTGGAACACAAGGGAACATGTAGAAAAGTACCACAGACATAATAAAAAAAATAATAAAAATGATGATAGTAGTATTAACAAAAATTAGAGGATGGAGGGTGTGAATGGTACTCAGTGGTCAGGGTGAGGAAGATGATAAATGGCAGTAATAATAATATTAATAATAATAGTAATGATAATAATAATAATAATAACATTTTAAATGAACTACTTTAATCAAGAATGAGGGGAGGTTTGAGGATCAAGAAGAGGGCAATTCTATTAATATAGTAATTTAGTAATATATAGGATATATAAATAGAATATCTATAAAATAAAATAAAAATAAGGTATTCCTTATTATTATATATATATATATATATATATATATATACAAAAAAAACAAAACAAAAAAAAAACACTATTGAGTTATTACACAGCTGCCCAGTTAATCCCCTGCTCACGTCACCCGGACGGCCATCTAGTAGAGGTGCCGTGGAGGCACAGGGCCCTAACTCCCACCCCCGGGCCACCATGCACACATGTTCAGCTTACCCTATTTGTTTGTACTTTTATTTTTAATATTTAACCCTTTTTATTTGTGATAGATGAATGTTCAACTAATGTGAGATGCATTAAAAGAAAAGTGTGACGTGCAGCGTGGGACTATCCCTGTGCAGTCACACTTACCCTATGTGTAATTTTTTTTTTTTTTTTTCTCTTCATGATGTATATGTATGTGTATGTCAACTAATGTATAAAGCATTAAAAAGCCAGACATGTAGTGCTAATCAGTGGCAATAAACTCAGGGTAATCTGAAGGTAAAAGGACCCCGGCCTCCCAGTGCACCCACCTGCAGCCAATCCGAGCCACATAGAACAGGGTCACAGATGTCACAGCCAACTGGGGCCCAGAGGCAGAAAAGGAGAAAACAGGGGAGAAAAAAATAAATAAAAATTAATAAACAAATACAAAATAAAAAGGGGGGGGGGGTAGATGTGGTGTTAGGAAGAGAGTTGAAGAAAAGAGAGAGCGAGCTTGAATAAGAGAAAAAAAATAAAAATAAAATAAAAATTATACTTATATTAATAATGATAATAATAGTGTGTAATGTTAATAATTTAAATAAACTTAAATACTTAATTAGGTGTGATATTACAACAATGTTGCTACCTCCTCTTAACCCTCTTTACCCCCTCAATTATTATTTATTTATTTATTTTTCTTTTCTTCTAGATATTGATGAAGTTGTATGGTTGAGGGTGGCTTCAGACAAAGAGGGTCAGCTTGTTTATGAGATTTAACCAAGAGGGTTGTAATTTTGATGGTGGTTTCAGACAAAAAGTGGTGAGTGGGTTCATGATTGTTGGAAGTTTACAAGAGATAACCAAGAGGAGTGTAATTCTGATGTATTTTTTGTGATTGAAGTGAACTGGTTATCCATGGACATGTACTCTATTAGTAAGTTTTTCCAAGATGCAATATGTATAGTATTCCTTGATTTCCAGTTCATGAGGATAGTTTTCTTGGCGATAGTTAGGGCCACTAAGAGCAACTGAGTGTTTGTATTATTTAAGTTGGTTAGTGATATGTCGCCTAGTAAACAGAGGGAGGGAGACAGTGGGACGTGACATCCCAGAAGATTTGATAGTGAGCCAGTTATGTTTTCCCAAAATGTTTTAACTGAGGTGCAATGCCAAATGGCGTGAAAATAGGTGTCTGGAGTGTTTTGTGTACAATGAGTGCATATTTCTGAAGTAAAACCCATTTTGAATAGTTTGCGTCCAGTTAGATGAAATCTATGAAGTACTTTATACTGTATAAGTTGCAGGTTGGCATTTTTTGTCATGAAGTAGATATTTTTGCAGATTTGTGTCCAGAAAGCGGCATCAGGAGTAATGGATAAGTCTGATTCCCATTTTGCGTTTGGTAGGCTCAATGTGTTGTCTGATTTTGATATTAACCTGTATAATTTGGAGAGTAGTTTTTTTTAAGAAAGATATATTAATTAGTTCTGAGATTGGAGGTGAAAGGTCTAGATTAGTTGTACGAATGTCAATTTTTGATTGAATTGATGATTTGATTTGTGAATATTCCAAGAAACAATTACTCCCAATACCGTATTTCTGGACCAAGTGGGAAAATGGTGCCAGGTTATTATTTAAAAAGATATGCTGAAGTTGTGTTATGCCCTTTTCTGCCCATGTGCGTAAATTAAGTGGCTTCTTGTTAACTATAAAATCTGGGTTATTCCAAATCGGGGTGAATTTAGATGGTGCAAGCGTGGAGTTTGTTATTTGGTGAAATTTCCACCAGGCTGTCAGAGTTGCAGCTATTGTTGGCATTTTATAACAGTAATGTTTTTTGATTGTCCGGTTAAGGAAGGGTAATTCTGAAGTGTTAATGTCCTTACAAATTGTTTGTTCAACATCTAGCCATGTGTTTTCTGATGGGTTAGGGTGAATCCATTTATGTATATATTGGAGCTGGTTGGCCAAAAAGTAATGATAAAAATGTGGTGCTTCCAGTCCTCCTTGTGTTTTTGATTTCTGTAAAGTAGTGAGTTTGATTCTTGGGGTCTTGTTTTTCCAGTAAAATTTGGTAATTATTGAATCTAGTGATTTAAACCAGGTAATGGTGGGCTGTGTTGGAATCATTGTGAATAAATAATTTAATTTCGGGAGTACAGTCATTTTAATTACTGATATTCTGCCCATAATAGATAGTGGTAAATTCATCCAGCGATGAAGATCATCTTCTATTGTTTTGAGTAATGGTGTGTAGTTTAGTCCAAACAACTCTGACAGCCTGGGGGAAACATTAATACCTAGATATGTGATATAATTGGTGCACAGAGGAATCGGTGGTGTCTGGGATGTCACATCTAAGCAGGAAGAGTGTAATGGATGTATAGCAGATTTGCTCCAATTGATTGAGTATTCAGAAATTTTTGAGAATGAATCAATGAGTTTAATCGTTTCTTGTAATGATGAGGGGGGGTCTTGTAAATATAATAAAATATCATCGGCATAAAGACTTATTTTATGGTGTATATTTAATGTTTGAACTCCTTTAATGTAACTGTTTTGACGGATAGCTGCTGCTAGTGGTTCAATGAAGATGGTGAATAGTGAAGGGGAGAGTGGGCATCCTTGTCTAGTCCCCCGGTGCAGTGTGAAGCTACGTGATGTTAGTCCATTGGTGATAACAATGAGCATGGTCAGACATGTGAGCATGCGCTTCGTTGTCAGCATCTTGATGAACGGCAGCCTGCGAAGGGACCAATTCAGGACTCTGAGATCCAGGATGGGTCTTAACCCACCACTATTTTTGGGCACGATGAAGTAGGGACTGCAGAGCCCTGACTTCATCACTGTAATACGCCTCTGTACCTGGGGGGGACGCCTGGTGAACTGCATAACCGTGACGTACCGTCCGAATCAACCACCGCGAGGGGCTGGGAAACTGAAGCCAAGCTTCCAAGCGCGTCGCCAGGGGTATCAAGGGAACGTTGACCGACGTGACCGTGGTGAGGCAGCCTGAGGGAGGAACGGGAAGGGTTAGACTGATAGGAGTGTGACTGTGTGAAACAGTGCTTACCTTCTTCCCTGGTTCCCGCACTGGCAAAAGACAGCTCCGAGTCCGGCTCCGAGAGGGCAGTCTGGTGCCGCCCGGAACGGGAACACGGGGCCGAGGCCCCAGAAGTGGGAGAAATTGCTCTTTTTTTTAAGTTGGCAGCGTCCAAGTACACATAAACCCCCGGCCTTCCACCGGGAGCGGGGACGTAGATGTTTTCGTCCCCTGAAGAACAATCCTCTCTACCTCTGGGTTGCCGCATCAGGGATGCTTCGCAGATCTCTTGCGGGTGTTTTTGGCAGGTCACTGAGAGGCGGGCGTCACACCTCTCCCACGGCCAGCTCGACGTCTGGTTGCCTCTCTCTTTAACCTTGCGTCGCGGAGTTCAGCCGGGGATGGAGCAGGTTTTGTGGATGTCGCGGGGGGTGCCTTTGGCGACGAGCAGGAGGAGGCTGGGCCACCGGGTAGAATGTGTTGGATGGCCTCCTTCTGCTTCTGGACTGCCGAGAACTGCTGGGCAAAGTCCTCGAAGAGGCCGCACTGGGAGATGGGAGCATCAAGAAAGCGTGCTTTGTCGACGTCTGCCATCTGAGCCAGAGTCAGCCACAGGTGTCGCTCCTGGACCATGGCTGTGGACATCACCTGGCCAAGGGTACGTGCCATGACCTTCGTGGCCCGGAGGGCGAAGTCGGTGCGGAGTTCTTCCTTTGCCCCTTGGTCTGGACCACCCTCGTGCAGCTGTTTTAAAGCATGTGCCTGATACACCTGTAGTGTATGCATGCAAGGCGGTGGCGGCCTGTCCAGCAGCAGGATAAACGCGGCCCGCCAGGGCGGACGAACGCTCACACGCCCTGGACGGGAGATGCGGACGATCCCGCCAGGTGGTGGCACAGGTGCACCGCAATAGCGTGCTCCACCTGAGGGATCACCACATACCCCCTGGCCACCCCGCCATCGAGGGTGGTGAGGGGAGAGGATCTGGGGTGGAACCGAGATGAATAGGGGGCCCGCCAGGTTCTTTTCAGCTCCTCATGCACCTCCGGGAAGAAAGGAACCGGGGGGGACTGCGGGAGCCCTCCCGAGGAACCAATCATCCAGCCTCAAGGGATCAGCCGAAGGCACCTCCAAACCAATCCCCCTGGCGGCTCGGAGAAGCATAGCCGAAAGCTCAGCATCAGCGTCAGACGGAGCGACCACCTCTGCAGGGGGCTGAGCCGCCGGTGCTTCTGCCTCGCCATCCGACTCTCCCTCTGGCGCTGCGATTGACTTCTCATCCTCCGCAGGAGCACCTAAGGACACGCTCAGCCCGCTGGGGTCACACTGTGTGACAGATGACCGCAGGGCTTTGTGGGCCGAAGGTGCGTTCTGCACAGCTACTGTTAAGTCCCCCCGCGCCTCACCGCGGTGGCCGAAAAGCATTGACGGCTTAACAACCTGCAGCGGGAGGAGGGAGGAGGGAGCCGGCTCGCGAAAGAGCGGGGGGACTTCAGCTTGGCCATGGACATACCCTCGCAATGAGGGCACGCACCATCCATGAACGCTGCCTCAGCGTGTTCACTCCCCAAACACATGAGGCAGAGATCATGTCCGTCCGCGGGAGGAAACCCAGAAGCGCACGGCCGAAAAGACATTCTGAAAAGAACGCTTTACGGCCGCGAGAAATTGCTCTTTTAGTTTCCCGGTCTGCCCAGGGAAAGCCGCGGGGCGGCTGTGCACGCGCCGGCTCGCGCTGGAATGCAGGCAGCGTTGTTTTTCAGTGAAAACGGTAGCCCGCAGGAAGATTGCTGGTGGCTGCCAAACAATGTTGTTCACTCTTTTAGATTTGGCAGCACACCAGCAGAGAGAGCAGGAACTCTTTCGGTTCTTTTTGTCTCTTAGTCGATCTGTAGGCTCGAGCATGAACGGCTCTGAAGCGAAAAAGCTGACTGACTGGCTGCATGACCATCTTATATACCCGTATGTATGGAGGAGTGGCTTGTCATGCAAATGCCACTCGCCAATTTTCATTGGCCTTTTGTTTAAGGCTCTGAGATGATTGGATTCTAAGCGAATTCCCATACGTAACGTCGAAGTGATTCGACTGAAGGGGAATTGACCAGAGCGGCACAGATTGTTGCTGGGATCCTCTTTCACTCTTTAATGACATCACAGAGCTGCTGGACATTAGACATATGGTGCTTGTCCACTTTCCGCTTGAGGATGCTCCACAGCTGCTTAGTAGGGTTCAGGTCTGGAGCCATACTTGGCCACCCCATCACCTTCAGCTTCCTCAGCGAGGCAGCTGTCCTCTTGGTGGTGTGTTTGGTGTCGTTATCATGTTGGAAAACTGCTGTTCAACCTAATTTCTGGAGGGAATTTGTACAGTACATAATGGAATCCGTGTTTCCCTCAATGATCTGCAGCTCCCCAGAACCAGCAGCATTCATGCTGCCGCAGACCATCACTATGCTTGACTGTAGACAAAACAAAATTTTCTTGGTACTCCTCACCAGGGCATCGCCACACATGCTGGACACCATCTGAGCCAAACAAGTTCATCTTATAGTCTCATCAGACATGGTCTAGTAATTCATGCTCTTGGACAGGTTGTCTTCAGCAAAATGTGAGCTTTCATTTTTGAAAACCTCTGTATGACCCTGACCACTGTAGTGTAACTCGGTTTCAGGGTGTTACCGAAACCTCTAATAGCCTTGGCCATCTTTGTGGAGAGCAACATTTCTAATTCTCTAATTCTCAGAGTTCTGCCATCAGGTGCCATGTTGAACATCCAGTGGTCTGTATGAGAGAATTTTACCTGCTCTAATACAAGATACACAACTTTGTATTGTCTTGTCAAGCAGACAAATACATAAACATGATGAATAGGACGTTTCATAGTGTTTCTTTTTAAATCTTTTTTATTAACGAAAACATTTGTTTTGCCTAATTATTCTTCAACTGCATGTTATAAAACAAATCTAATTTCAAACAAACTTTAAATTAAAGCTAACCTTGTGTTTTCATAATAGTGTTAAGTCAATTATAAAAGAAATGAATAAATAAAATAAAGTTCTATTAATTGCACAGCTGCAATGTTCCAAGGGTCATACGCAACATTCGTCCTTTGCCTATAGGGCGGACCAGCTCTGCTTAAGTTTTTTTTTTTTTTCAGATAGAATTTGGCAAATGCTGTGGCCATTAACTGTTTATTCCCTGTGTAGTCAGTCCTCAGACTAAGATGATGCAGGCAGCGATCAGTGTAACTAGTTTGTGCTCTAGCTGCTGAATTTTAAACCGGTTAAAGATTTTGTTGACCCTTTAAAATTTATAAGGTGAAAGGCCATTATACCTTTTTCAGTAGATTTGAGGGTATAGGATCTAACACACATATGTTTGGATTTAAAGTGCATAGTGCGTTACAAGACGTAAGGGCACAAATTTAGTAGACAAAGTGATGATTTCCTTGACCGCTCTCAAAAACATCTTTTTTTCCACACCGCGTCATATGACGTCACGAGAGGGAGTCGTTCGCCTACCTCTGTTGCTATTCAGTAGGAGCAGTCCTGAGTTAGTGTTTTCAGTATTTATTTTTAATTTCAATTGATCATCGTCATGGTGAATTATTTCGTTTATGGAGGCTGCACAAACTCCAGCCTGTCAGGACATCATGTCCACAGGTTTACTTACAGTAAAAAGACGGTCCATCTTTCGTATCTGGGTGCGTTTGTGCGGGCCAAGAGACGAGCCTATACTAATGCATCTGCTTCGAAAAACGCGTTCACTTTACGCCGGAGGATTATCATCCCGGCGATATGATGCAGTTTATCATGGGATGCTGAGGCAAGAACCAAGCGAGGCGCAAAGCTGGAGCAGTTCCTTCGGTTCACAAAACACCTTCATCAGAACCGCCGACCGCCTGTGGTTTGTCCGAAGCCGTCAGAGATGCAGCTCGACGAAAACCTGAACTGGGCACCGTAAATCTTGTTTTTTCCTCTCATAACTACCAAATCCGTGAACATATTTATTTAAATAATGAGACACAACGAGATGTGTATAAGTCGTGGTAAAACACCACAGCTAGCTTGTAGGCATTAGCAATGTAAATTTAAGAACCTGGTAAAAACGGTACCATATTAACCTTTAGGCATTTGGCAGACGCTTTTATCCAAAGCGACTTACATTGGGACATTCATTTTAAGTACTTGCAATCCCTGGGATCGAACCCATGACTCTGGCATTGTTACTGCCATGCTCTAACCACTGAGCTACAGGAAAACCATATGAGAAGCCATAACTGCAGTTATCCTGAGTTTGTTAATATTATAGTCATCAAGTCTAGTTACAGCTTAGTCACATTGTTTGCACAGCTAATTTGTAATTTTTTGAAATGTGTGTTTTTAGGGTTTTGGGAGACATTGCAAGACACAAGGATGTGTGAAGATCTGAAGCAGTGGAGGCCAGCTGTTATTAACCACCTCTAATATAACACATTAGTGTGATACCCACACTGAAAATAGTTTTCTTTCAGTAGTATATGTTTGGTACATACATATATATATATATATATATATATATATATATATATACATATATATTGTTACGACCTCCCAGTCTAGGTTAAGAGGCCGGTACAAGATAAGTGGAGAAATAGAATTTTAACGAAAAGAACACCCCTCTCTCCTGTCCCAGCTCAGAATGATCACAAAGATAATTTCAAGCTACACACAAAAAGAGACGTTTATTGTTACAGACTGAATGGTAGAAGCTTTTCACTTCGGAAGGGGATCAAAGACCAAAAAATAAAAATAAAAAAATAAAAAAAAAATAAAGGAAAACTAACTAAGGATTTCACAGCTGAATTGCCTATCAAAAACAAAACTCTCAAAAGAAATACAGGCAGCCTTCCCTAACTCCTTAACTAGCCCAAAACCAGGAGAAAAGTTTGTACACAAAGAAAAATGGAAATCCCCAACCTACTTGCTTCAATATTAACGAAATATTATTCAAAATAACGAATAATCAAAACAGTCAACGAATATCTAGTAAAAACTTAACTGCGAGTTAAAGAAACGAATATTACACACAGCCGCGTTAGAGCAAGAGCTCTGCGGTACAACTTACTCACACAGAGTTTCAAAGTTAGTCACAACACAGTACAATTGCATTCAAGTTGTCTGGGGCAGGAGACAGAGGACACACGACGGAGCTTCACCATGCGCTCCCAACAGAAGCTTTTTAACACTGCTCTGTTTCCGGGAATTCAACGCTCCCGATTGCCACGCAATCTCCTGCAGCTGTTCCCAATCAAGCTCTGCCAGAAGGAGAGAGAGAGAGAGAGCGGAACGAAGGGAGAGACTGCGCACAGTGAAAAACATGCAATGCAATTAAAAACCTGATGTGAACACAAAAATACAAACAATGTTGCGTTTTAAGCTGGGTATTAACAGTACTATGAAATAATATTTATGATTTATTGCTGTATAAATTAAACTGAATTGAATTAACCATAAATGCAGATCTGCTTGATATATATGTTGTAAACTTCATAAAAAATGTTATACAGTAAGACAATTTGTGATTGTGATTCTTTTTTTATTGATTGTCACCAAAATGGGGCCATTCAAAATCTTTATAAAGCAAACCTTCCTCTGTAAACTATCAAATAGCTGACACAACACATGCAGGTAAGGGATGAATACCAGCGCACAACTTGACTGTATGCTGTCAATATTAACTGTCTCATACCAATGGCATCAAAAAGTTTTACTTTATAGGTATTTGTGACCTAAATATAGTCAAACTATAATTGAGATTACATTTGACTGTTTATTTGTACGCACAAGTATTTTGCTCAGAGTAATAAATCTCTACCATAAACTTACTCATGCCCCTGCCTGAAATGCATATAAGCTATCTGTAGAACCTATTTGGATTTCAGACAGCAAGCCTCAAAGTGCAGAGTCAGAGACAGCACATCGGTAATAAGAACCCGCTATATCACGTAACATTTGCGTCGGATATTAACGAGTATGACACGCTTGATCAACGATTATTCGTTTGTGTTACTGGTAAGTAGAATCAATACTTCGAGATGGCCAATGCTATGCAAATGCAATGCTATTTTGCCCGATTAGATATGGTCAGCTAACACTGATCTCTCTCAGACACCTGCCCTGTTCTCCTCACATTACAACTTAATTTGTCTCCTTTGACCGTTGTTCTGTTTAATCCTGGCATGTCCCTGCTCTCTTGGCCACATAGCCGGCTCATATTTGTGTCTGTGGTTCATCATACGACAAACATTTTAAATGTTCTCTGCATCCGAACAGTCATTGCGATCCATTGTTTTCCTATGGTTTACATTGAACGCTCTCCCTGTCGTGACGTCACTGCCGGTTTGGCAGTTTTTCAGATGCGGAAGTAAAATTCTCTCACAAAAACGACTCCAGAAGCCGTAATAGCGTATTTTGAAGTATATTTTAAAGAAAATCTGGTTCCTACATTATTATTCTATACATCAATTCACCGGAGTCTCTAACCTGCAATATGCCCTTTAAGCTCAGTCCAACACAATATAGCTAGTTGACACGGTAAAGTGTACCATGGACAAAACACATTGCTTTAAAATGTGAATTAGAATGTCTATCATTGTAAGAGCCCTTTATAGGATTCTTATTGGAATCCTTTAGAATTGTTTTGACAAGGGAACGTTTTGCAGATTCTGAAAGGGGGGGTGTAAACTTTTGACCTCTACTGGAACTGTGGTTTCAACAATGTGGTTGCAGAGAAACAAAGAGGTATATGTTTGTAGAGTAACCAATCAAAACAAGGACCGAAACTCTGTCCACACTAAGGGGATCTGTTAGGCTTCTCTTTATTGTGAATTTTCATGTGCTTGTGAAGGTTTCCTTTTTGACTGAAACTGTTTCCACACTGTTTGCATGTGTAAGGCTTCTCTCCAGTGTGAACTCTCATGTGAATCTTGAGGTTTACTTTATCAGTGAAACAGTTTCCACACTGTTTGCATGAGTAAGGCTTCTCTCCAGTGTGAACTCTCATGTGTCTGTTAAGGCTTCCTTTTTCAGTGAAACTCGTTCCACACTGTATGCATGTGTACGGCTTCTCTCCAGTGTGAAATCTCATGTGTCTGTTAAGGCTTCCTTTTTCAGTGAAACTCGTTCCACACTGTATGCATGTGTAAGGCTTCTCTCCAGTGTGAAATCTTGTGTGTCTGTTAAGGCTTCCTTTTTCAGTGAAACTGTTTCCACACTGTTTGCATGTGTAAGGCTTCTCTCCAGTGTGAAATCCCATGTGTCTGTTAAGGCTTCTTTTTTCAGTGAAACTCATTCCACACTGTATGCATGTGTAAGGCTTCTCTCCAGTGTGAAATCTCAAGTGTCTGTTTAGGTTTCCTGTGTCATTGAAACTCTTTCCACACTGTTTGCATGAGTAAGGCTTCTCTCCAGTATGTATTCTCATGTGTCTGTTAAGGTGTGCTTGGCGTTTGAAACTCGTTCCACACTGACAGCAAGTGAAAATACTCATAGTTCCTGTCTTTTGAGCACTTTTTTGTTTAGAAATCTTTTCAGACTCTAAAGAACAAAAAGATTTTTCTCCAGATACGAAATCATGAAGATTCTCAAACTGATCTTTCTCTTCAGTTTCATTCAGTACTTCTCTCTCCTCTTTCAGCACGGTTCGGTCTAAGGGGGAAAAACAAAGAGATAAAAGTTAACCCCAGTTTAATGGCAAAAAGGAATTAACATCACAACATGAAGATATGTAATGCATGTATGCTAGATCCTATACCAGGGTTTCCAAACCTGATCCTGGTTAAGTTGGCTGTTATACAATTAATTAAATCTAGAAAATCTATATAGACTGATCTCAATTATTATAAACTTTATGTCTCCTAGGGGATACAATTCAAATTTAGAGAGAGACTAGGAAAAAGGAAAGGGGACAAACTCCCCACTTAACCATCAGATGAAAAATTCATCACAATAATTCCTTCTGAGGGCTTATTAAGGGGGCAATTATGTTAGCCAATCATAAAAGTTGGCTGTTACACTTGACCTTTCAAATGGAAAACACCAAAACAGACTGTCAGAGGATGAGAAATGGTGGAAAACTGTCATCTCATATCAAATCTCTTAAAAATCTTATTTAAAAAATGTAAATCACTCAATTTAAAATGTTTATGTAAAAAACATTAGTAATATTATAATTACATCTCTAGAAACATAATATTAAATTAAATTAAACATGCAGCTGGAGCACTGGGCAACTAATGCTGCTAAACTAACCTGGTCCGGGACTTTCGGTTTGGTAATGCTGTGGTGAGACGCACGGTGTCGGCGCTCCGCGTTATTTCATGTAATATCTTAAGAATACACCTTATTTGATCAGCACATCAAACTTGTTGCACCTTATTTTTATTTTTGAAAGTCTACACCGTCGGAATTTATTTAAAATAAGCAAGTCAACAAGGACAGGCGGTAAACAACAAGCTCACCATGATCGGACCTGTCAAGAAAGCAGCAAAATGGCGGATAACGAATCCACATCTTCGCAGCTTACAATCGAATCCCTAAGTTAAGGAGCTTGAAAGATTCAGAAAAGAGATGACTGGGGAATTCATTGCACTTTTAAACACTTCTCTGGAACCAATTCGATCTTCAGTCGAATCGTTCGGTGCGACCTTAAAAGCACAGGCAGCGACGATCAACGAGATGGAAGCGGGCCTTTCAGAACACAGTGACCGAATAACTCAGGTTGAGCATGATGTAAAAGCTCTTCAGTCAAAACGGATAAACACTGAAAAGGAAAACACCGGCTCTTAAAGCTAATATAGAAGATTTGATATCTCGCTCGAAGTGCCAAAATGTACGACTTGTAGGTTTACCGGAGGACATTGAAGGAAAGAACGCAAGGGAGTATGTGTCTAACCTGCTTTCCGAGATTCTTGGCGATTGCCTAGCAGAACCACCTGAGCTGGATCGAGCCCACCACAGTTTCCGGCCTAAACCTCGCGCAGATGAACCCCCCACGGCCGTTGATAATCAGATTTCACTGATACATCATTAAGGAAACTGTCATGAGATGGTCTTAATCCCAAAAGGACATTTCCTACAAAGGCCACAAGATCAAGATGTACGAGGACTTCAGCATAGAGTTGGCGAGGACATGAGCAGCGTTTAACAAGATCAAGAGCCTACTTTACAGGCAAGGAGTACGATATGGAATTCTGTACCAGGCTTACCTCCTTGTGAGCTATAACGGCGGAACAGACCTTTGATTCAGAGGAGTCGTTTTCCCAGAAGAACTTTCCTAACTGACTTTGGCAATAATGGACTAACGTGCATTTCCATGATGAGCAGGTCTGCAGGTTTAAGCTGAGGTAAATAACTTTAAGACGGCTTTAAAGTCTCATTCTATTTTTGTGTAATTGAGTTCAAGGTAAAGTAAGGTTAGTCTGTAAAACTGGGTACTTCTGCTTTTTTATAGCTTTAATTTACTTTGCTCATACATCTTTAATGTATAGGTTATGTGTTGCACGTTAATGACGTTATTTGGTTAATGGGCATAAATGGTGTACACTTTCGGGTATGTATAATATATATATTTTTGGTTTATTTTGCGTTCTCTCAACTTTTGTGTAACGTGTTAAATCTAGTATTACCTTTCTGTTTGTTTAAAAAAAAATCTACATTGTTTCTTTGAAGTGAGCTTTAAGCTAGGTGTAAATTTCAGTTTTAGGAGTTACGTGGTTAATCGGTGGTGTAAATGAATGTTGAGCCTAGATGAGCCTTGGGGGAGATAACTGCTTGCATTTCAACAATGAAAAATAACAAAGCTCCCAGCCCTATTGGCTTCACTGCCAATATTTTTTTTAAGTTTTCTGATCAGCTATCATGTTATTACAGCTATACAATCACTCCTTAGACCAAGTTTTTTTTTATCATCATCCCTGAACCAAGCTTTGATTTCATTAATATTAAAGAAAGACAAGGACCCTAAACATTGCGGAAGCTATAGACCAGTTAGCCTAATGGATTAGAGACTCATCTTCCATCCATCATATCAGATGATCAAACTGGCTTTATACTGGGCCGTCAGTTAATGTCCAATATACGTAGACTTTGAATGTAATCTTTACTCCAACCCGGTCTCCAAGACCAGAAATGGTTATCTCTCTAGATGCAGAGAAGGCCTTTGACCAGGATGAGTGGGATTACTTATTCTTGTTTTTACAAAAATTTGGATTCGAATCTAAATTCATCTCATGGATTCGTTTACTATATTCCACTCACTCAGCTTGCGTGAAACAAACTCTGAAAAGGCCCCTTATTTCTCGGTTTCTCATGGCACCCGTCAAGGGTGTCCACTCTCACCTCTCCTTTTTGCTTTGGCTATAGAGCCTCTCTCTATAGCCTTAAAATCATCTTCAGTGTTTTCAGGTATTTGTAGAGGGGCAACTTACAGATGGTGTGCTCCTCCCTGCCAACGCTTCATTGTTGGTGGGGATACACACAGTCTGTTTGTGGTCTGCTTGAGAGCGGAGCATGCACAGTCAGCCCTCGAGGGGGCTTGCTGCCTGCAGTGTTAACGTCTTCCGCTGCGTCTGCATCTGATTGGTTGCAGACTACGTTCAGAGCATGCTTCGCCAATGGCGTTCCCCATAGCGTTCGATGCAGCGTCTCGTTCCCTCTGGGAACCAGGGTTATATACGTAACCTGAGACGTTCCCTGAGATAAAGAACGATCATCCTTTAGGGGGCGCTATGGGGAACAACGTTATCTCTATCCTAGGTAGCAGATGGTTAAAAGGTATCTGTGATGATACCTAAATGTAGTTGGGCCAAGGAGACCAGGGTTTTAAATCAACTCAAAAACGGAAACAACGTCTAGCATGTAACTTATACCATACAGGATTTTAGAAAGTGCCCAGAGGCTAGTGTGCACACTTACCATAACATGGATTTGAAAAAGGTGTGACAGGGAGTTCACACTCGACAGGGTTCCAGATGCTTGTCATATGACGGGAAATACTAGGGTCAACCCTCACTGTGAGTGGAGCAATGCTGCACTCAATCAGCAGATTGCAATTTGCTAATCGACTGACGGTATTGACATGGATCTAGACTTGACCATCTTTCTAATAGTGGATAGAGAGGAGGACAGGCCCTTAACCCAGAGAGACAGGGAGGAACTCCTGAGCCGTCAAGAGGTGGCACTTTATAAGTAACCTTTCCTTAGAAAGGGAGCATGCCATTATCCACAAGGCTTGAGAAGTGGGAATCAACCTGGAAATCAGAAAGGACAGGCTCCTAATGCTGAGGGACACTAAGAGACGGCTCTCTAGGAGGTACCCTTCCCGGAAAGGGAAGCACGCCCTATCCATCGACCTTTCGCTCATATAGCTGCATAGAAACAGCAATCTCCCCTGCCCTCAGACTGAAGGGGGTACTTCCAAGGGGATTAGCCTTAACCAACCCTAAGTGGACTATGCTTCTGCCTAAACAGAAGCACAGGCTCCGCTCTGGCCAGATCCACAGAATCTGCAAGAGCAGGAAGTCTGAGAAACTGGTACTCGCTGAAGACTTACCCTGAAAGACTTAAGCTTAGCTTCAGGAAACAGGTCCCAAATAACAGACAATAGCTAGACAATAGCTAAGTATATGGATCATACTCACTTAGATGGTATGAGGTCAGGGTGTTCCAGCAGAAGCTAAATACAATCTGCCCATTCTACAGATTCTGCCAGGAATCAAGAAAAAACAGAGCCGCTGCAGTCACGAATGCATTGTTAATACCGTGAAAGGGTGAACACACTCATGCAAAATCGGAAGAACAGTAAAGACTCACCTCCCTCCTTTGCGAATGCATCAGGATGATCACATTAATTCCCTCGAGAGCTGGACGCTGCTACTCACTACCCTGCAAGCTTGTGAAAACAGCTAGACTAGCGTGCCGCTCGCAAGAAACAAGCAATGAATGCAACGATTGCATTTCACTCCCCCAAGAGCTGATTTTGCTTACTCCTCACCACATACACAGCTCGAGCCATATGAAAGCTGCGGGTATCAGAGCATGCCTTTTTCACAAGAAACAAGGAATGAATACCCTGGAAATCCAGAGGTCTCGCGAGAGCACAAATTGAATTGTCTCTGCAAGACACTCTGGCCTCGAGCAATTATGCATGTTACTGCAATACATAAGCAATTCTGGGAACCAATCAAATCAGCCAGAGGCGAGCTGATGACGACAGAGCTGCGACGTACGGAATCATTTAGTAAACATTGAAAGAGATCTACAGATGAAAACCAGTTGTTTGAAACGGCTTTACCCGCTACAATGAACGAGTTAGAATTGGCTTTTTATTTAACCCTTGTGCACTCCTCGGTCACTTCTGACCGGAACATTTTACATTTTGATTTTTTTTAAAAATCATAGCTTCATCGGAATGATATGAAACTTGGTGACTTTTATGGCACTGGGAATGTGAACACAGAAAATTACGACATGATTCGAAAAGGCTAAGTGGACGTAAAAAAAATAGTCACACTCATGCTCTTCGGTCAGAAATGACCGACCATAGGAAATGAATGGGAAAAAGACAAAAACACAGCAATTCAGAGATTAACTGAGTGCACAATCGACAAATCAGACACAAAACTAAAAAAAAGTACACAGCAGTGAAGGGATGATACTATAAAACATCAGGAGTGTGATTTAGACACATCCAGTCACACACAGACGCGCACACACACACACACACACACACACACACACTTATACACACACATCAATAAAACTACTGTGTCTGTAATAGAGCAAACGTTTGAGAATATGTGAAATCCATTCAATAATTCAGTCATAATGCAGAAAAAGCTCACAGCAGTGAAGTGGTGACACTCTAAAACATCAAGACTGAAAAATAAACACACGCACAAACACACACACACACACACACACACACACACACACACACACACATCTATAAACTGCTGTCTGTAACAAAGCAAAGTTTTAGGAGTATGTCAAATGAATTCAATAATTCAGTAATAATGCAGAAAAAAGCTCAGAGCAGTGGGCAAAACTGACACACACTGGAAATTAATTTGAAATCTGCAGTAAACAGTGATGAGAAGCAAGCACTGCCTCTTGGGTTTGTCAGTGCAGTGCCGTTTAGGATTGACTATAATCATAGTGCAAAAATTAATTTGAAATCATTATTTATAAGGAGAAAATATCTAAAACTTCACAAAGTACTCTTTGAGAATGTCTGAATATATTTTAAAGTCCATTACTTATTATATATGTAAGCAATTATGTCTAAAACAAATTGGGAATTCACTAGCATCTCTATTGATGTCTATACAGGCCTCTAGTGGTTACACTGTGAAATTGCCTATTTTTCTTTCTGTGCTCCCACCAGGTGGTGCTAATCTGTCTTCAAAAAATTTATTTGGAAGGCCTATACTCTATTTTAATCTGAAATACTGCATTCATTGAAAAATAATTTTTAAAAATTAGGATTTTTTTTTTTTATATTTTCAGTGGAAAAAATAGATCATAATTATTGCATAAATAATCATCATAAAATTCTCTAAAATTACAAAGAAGAAAAGAAAAAATATTATGGAACAAAAATATATTATATATATTATAATATATATCTGCACGACGCGAAGCATGAAGAGGAACAGATCCGAAGCGGGCAATGCCAGATAGCATTCGGCAGTCTCGAGTCATGGCTGTTAAAAAAGAAGTTGCTATAAATGTTATCGAACAAGGTCTACCGGGACAACCTGATCGGGATTGTGGTGGATGAGGTCCATCTCATTTACAAATGGTAAGAGTCACTTGGTAAACTTACTGTAACGAAACCATCGCTCTGGGTACGTCACACCATGTATTGTTGTGATTGGTCGTGGAGTTATCCAATTGCGTTCAGTGAGAGTTTCAAATGCACGCTTGTTACCACCCCTCGAGTTAGGTGCTTTTCATTGCACAATGCCAGACACATAATCTTAATAGATTAGGGTCTGGATTTTTCCAGGCTAAGGAATGAATGCAATGATCACAAACTCTCAAATTCTTTGCACAACAAACTCCCTCGGGAGCTGAAAACGTTGACTCTTCATCACACACGTCACAGCAGTCATCATTTCAAAACCTCAGGTGAGAGAACATGCCCTCAGACAAAAAGTGAGTGAATATGAAAGAAAAGGATGTTGTGTTCTATCGGTGCCCCTTTGTCAGGGCGTGCCGGTGGTGACGAGTTGTGCCGGAAGTTGTGCACGCGGTATACTTATTTTTTAAAAAAAATTATTAATGTGTTTACGTTACTTAATAAAAAGACAATCATTGAGTGCTTGTTCATGTTTTTGTTACGTGATGTAGCAGTGTCTGACTAGAGGCGTTGACTGATGACATCATTTAAAAAAACAACAACTCACACAACATGTTTCTGTATTGGAGAGTTTCTTAAATCAGTCACTTTGTACAGTCTGTTTTTAAATAAAAAAAAAGGTTATTTCAATTGTATGCGGATTCATTTAGATGTAGCTTTAGTGTCTACTGGCTGTTTTATTTGCTTTTCAAATGTGACCCTAGGCCACAAAACCAGTCCTAAGTCGCTGGGGTATATTTGTAACAATAGCCAAAAATACATTGTATGGGTCAAAATTATTGATTTTTCTTTTAAAGCAAAAAAAATCATCAGGAAATTAAGTAAAGATCATGTTCCATGAATATTTTTTGTAAAATGCCTACTATAAATATATCAAAATGTAATTTTTGATTAGTAATATGCATTGTTAAGAACTTAATTTGGAGAATTTTAAAGGTGATTTTCTCAGTATTTGAATTTTTTTGCACCCTCAGATTCCAGATTTTCAAATATATGTATATTGGCCAAATATTGTCCTATCCTAACAAACCATATGTCAATAGAAAGCTTATTTATTGAGCTTGTATTTGATGTATACATCTCAGTTTTGGAAAATTTAACCTTATGACTTAAATGAACAAATGTAGACGGCATGCAGTAGCCAAATGTAACCACTCACATTTCAAGATTTGCTTTGTGCATAATAAGTAATTTTCTTAGATACTTTTGCATAATTAGCCTAAGGGCTAGAAATCAATAGTTTAATATTAGAAGCAGATATTAGGTTTAATGTTACTAATTCCATCTTATTGTTACAAATTAAATGCATGATCTCATAATAACAAATGGCCAGTGTGAAAGCAGGATATTCTCAGCTGCACTTGAAGTCAGTGTTAGTATTTGTCATGTGATCTCAACACTTCTATTGAATGTCTCAATATGTCTACACCTGTGTGACATTATAAATATTCATTTCAGGTTTGAGAATGAAAACCAACCTGATTGTTCCTCAGTATCTTCATGCTTGACTCTGAATATTTCTTCAATCTTCATGTCTTCACTCTCCTCTTTAATAAATGCAATCTTTGTTTGTTCCTCAGTATCTTCATGTTTGACTCTGAATGTTTCTTCAATCTTCATGTCTTCACTCTTCTCTTTAATAAACTCCATCTTTATAATAGTGTGTCACGTGAATCTCCGCTGTTCCACCAGTTTTTCTATGTTTGAACACTTTGTCCTGTTTAAGATATGAACAATTAACAGAAA
This sequence comes from Garra rufa, assembly GCF_049309525.1. Lineage (NCBI taxonomy): Eukaryota > Metazoa > Chordata > Actinopteri > Cypriniformes > Cyprinidae > Garra > Garra rufa. The sequence continues at coordinate 99,041,263 of NC_133361.1, forward strand.
GAAAATCAATGCAAAGTAAATCTCTGTGTGCATCTCAATCAGGTTGATATTTCACTGAAAGGGTGCGAGTGAGAGTTAATGGACTGATTATTGCTCAACACTGAAATTTTACCAATAAATAATAACTGAACACATAAAATAAATTACACACAGTTACCATTTAGTTTTAATGAAAGATTAAGTATTAAGTGATTAAATTGCGTTTAATATATTACATTTAGACGTAGAAAACTGCTATTGTTTGTGAAAGATCATTAGACACGTTTGTTTTTTGTTGTCGTTGTATTTCCAGTGTTTTGAGCAGCAGATGTCGTCAGTGTGCGGTGATTTAAAAAGTGAATCATTTGTGAAGCAAGTGATTCAGTTGAACTGGAGTTTTGAACCGTTGATGCGTTTCTCCGTCACTGAATAACTGAACTGTTTACTATCATCTGATTCACTAAATACGGACCGAAATGAGACGCACCTCTTCTGTTACTCGTGTAACATAATAATCAATTACCTTTACAATATTTGTAAAAACTATAAAGCAGACTGACCGCGTTGTATCAATTTAAACACTTTAAAATGAATAAAACCACAAACCTTTCTTCAGCTCAAACAGACGCAGGAGCGCGGCGCATATCTATGACGTCACAGCACCGGCTCAAAATAAAAGTCCTGTTCACACGCTGATGAGTCTAAAAAAAGTGCACAGGTATGTAAATAAAGAACATTCAAATAATAAAACATCTCAGAGAATTGTTCTTAGATAAATACATACTGAAATGGTGTTTAATGGTGTGCTAAAAAAAAAATCACCTCCAACTGAAGTATATACACACACAGTGGAGATTTAAGTTGGAGAATAATCTAAAAACTGAAAATCTGAAGGAATATACCACTGTTTCCCTAACTTGTTTGACAAAATAACCAAGGCATTTCAATGAAAACCTTTATTTTGTGGCAAACTGTAAAATATTACTCTTACCATTTCTACTATACAAAAATACTCTCCTCAGGACTTCATTCTCATTGTTACAGCTTTTTATTATTACTTGTTTGTATTACATTATTCATATAATGGGAAAGCCATAATTTTTTACTGCTCTTTCACATATTCTGTAATGTGAATACATACATTAATATATATAATAAAAAAAATGTTTTTGTTCTATAAATGGAAATAGTAGGTACAATGACACTAGAAGCTCTGCAAGGGTGCTTATTTTAAACACAGAGTTGATTCTGCACTGTTGATTCTGCACTGCATATTTCATCTAATATTTCATTCTTTTTTAAAACATAGTTAATTTCACTGTTCCCTGCCAAACACAGAATATTGGCCTTTTTCACACTTCCGGGTTCTGTGTTTCCGGCGTTCGGCAACGCAGGGTAAAGTTACTTCCGGTATCTATAGAGCGGAGAGTAAGAATGTCGGCGTCTAAGAATAAGTGTTGCTATAGCGTCCCTCAGTGCACAAATTCTAAACAAAAACAACCATATTTGAGTTTTCATGGGTTTCCTTTAAACGAAAACCTAAAAAGGGAATGGGTTGTTGCTATCAGACGGGATGAAGGCTCTACATTTGTAATTCGGAGAGGTAGCACGTATGTCTGTAGTCAGCATTTTACTGCTGCCGACTACGTTCCAGGAAGTTCGCGGCTGAAAGTTGGTGTCATTCCCAGTCGTTTTCCATGGAACAATTTCCATGTACCCCCTCAAAGGCTGTCAGCATTTGAGAGAACTGCCGTTCAACTGGGCATGGATGTACGTGTTCAGGAGCAGCCAGCGGTCTTAGAAGATGCACCCAATGAATCTGTGCAAGTTGAGGAACATGATTACACGGCACACCCACCTGCCGGTAAGCACTTATGTTAACATTTGCTTATTGGTGATTCTATAATTGCAGGTACATTATGTGTCATTTTTTTCAGCTTTATCAAATAGTTATATTATTAACAATTTTAATTATTGGCTACTCGTTTTCATTAGTCACAGGATGTAAAAGGCCATAACAATTTTTTTTTTTCTGTAAATAGTGTCCTATGTAGCTGAAAATCGTATTTGCTTCTTGACTTGACTTATGTGTGTGTGTCTCTGTCTGTGTATAACTGTCAATAATGTTACATACTATCAACATTCTCACTCTACTGATGGTAACATTATTGAGACAAATTCAAACAACTAGAAATCATGATTTTCAATAATAAAATAAGCAATTATATATCACACAGTTATAGGTTAATAGCAGAAAAAAAATCTGGACACCAAATGTATCTGCAATTATAGAACCACCCTTATGTCTTTGGTGCTAACAGTGTGATATAAAAAAATAGCATGATTAGTTACTAACTTTATATATATATATATATATATATATATATATATATATATATATATATTTAAATTTTATAGGTGCATTAGATGAGGCTCTGCAGTACATTGAACAGCTGGAGGCGAGGCTGCAGAAAATGTCACTGGAGAAACAAACGACAGTGAACAGATTTTGTGTTTCTGATCAAACAATCAGATATTACACAAAGTTTCCCTCACAAGAAGTTTTCCAGGTGTTCTGGGAGTCTATTTGTCCATCTGCCAGCAATCTGGTGTACTGGACCAAGGCACAGAGGATGGGGCATGAAGCATTCCCAAGTCCTAGCCCTGCACGGAAGATCCAGCTCATAGATGAACTGTTCATCTACTGCTGTCGGGTAGCCGCTGGACTGAGGGAACAAGTAATTGCTGACATTTTCGGGGTAAGCGTGGCCACGGTGAGCAGGACCATTATAACCTGGGCTAATTACTTGTTCTTTGTGTTGGGTTCAGTACCCATTTGGATGTCCAGGCAACAAATAGGCTCCTCCATGCCAGAGAACTACCGTTTGTTTAGTCCAAACCTGCGAGTCATCCTGGATTGCACAGAAATCCACTGTGAAAGCCCTACATCACTGACACTCCACTCTGAGAGCACTACCCCATTCTAAGGTCTGGTTGGGGTAGCTCCATGTGGTGCAGTGACTTTCATCTCCCAGCTTTACACCAGTTCAATCTCTGACAAAGAAATAACCAAGAAGTCATTTTGGACCTGCTTGAGCCTGGAGATGTGGTCATGGCAGACAAGGGGTTACCATTGAAGATATGCTCTCCAGTGTTGGCGCTAGACTGAGCATTCCACCTTTCAAATTTGCCAAGCAGTTCAGCAAACAGGACTGTGAAAAAACACAGACAATTGCACGCCTCAGAATTCTGGTGGAAAGGGTAATTCGAAGGGTCAAGGAAAACCACATCTGGGATTCTGTTGTGCCACTTACCTTGTCAGGAAGCATTAATCAGATCTGGCATAATTGCTGTTTTATGGTTAATTATCAGGGACCAATGTTTCTTGAGCAGTGAATGTATATATTAGATTTTTTAGAATGATTGTGATTATTACAATAGTAATGTTTTAGTTATAACTTTAGACAGTAGTTTTTTGGAATAAACTTTTTTGTTACTTGTTCAGTTAGTTGCAGTGCATACCTTTAATACTTAACATCATTAAATGTGTTTATTTATTTTTGTAAAAAAAAGTTTTTTACTTTGTATTGTAAAGTAAAAGTTGATCTAATGTATATTGAAATTATTTATACTAAAGTTCCCGAAAATAATTTGACAGACACAATGAAAACTTTGACAATGAAATATCTTTTTAAATAATTCATATAAAAATAAAAATGTGTCAAAACTCAGTTCTGGTGTTCATTGTTATTTCACACACTGTATTAAATGTAAATATATACAATAAGTAAACATGTATGCTTATCATATATATTACAGAAGATCTAATATAAAATATAATGTATTCACCATGTTATGTACATATTTACATCTAAATAAAAGCAAGTACTACATATTTAATGTTATAATTTGTGATACATCTAATGTTACAAAAGATTACTACAAAATATGCTACATACTACTTAACTACATAACATATACTTACTATTAATGTAAGAATAAATCAAATCAATATTATCTTACTACAATATACATTTACATTTATTCATTTAGCAGACGCTTTTATCCAAAGCGACTTACAATTGGGAATACAACAAATGATTCATCCATCCAAGGAGGCAGATCGACATAGGAAGTGCTCAAAAATACCATATGTCAGGCGTTGTTAGATGAGTACGGGCTAGAAAGGGAAGATCAGGAAAGAGAGGAAAATTGTTTTTTTTTTTTTTTTAAGTCAGATAGTGTCGAAAAAGATGGGTTTTCAGCAGTCGCTTGAAGACAGTAATGGAGTCAGCGTTTCGGATGGGGGTGGGAAGATCATTCCACCAGGCAGGGACATTGAAGGAGAATGTTTTGGAAAGTGATTTCGTGCCTCTCTGTGGTGGTACAATAAGGCGTCTTTCACTAGAGGATCTCAGACTTCTGGAGGGAGTGTAGGTTCGTAGTAGTGAATGGAGGTAGGCCGGTGATGAGCCGGTGGCTGTCCTATAGGCCAGCATCAGTGTCTTGAATTTAATGCGTGATGTAACCGGTAGCCAGTGCAGGGATATGAAGAGAGGTGTGACATGGGCCTTCTTGGGCTCATTGAAGACGAGCCGTGCTGCTACATTCTGAATCATTTGTAGAGGCCTGATTGTACATGCTGGAAGACCAGCTAAAAGAGCATTGCAATAGTCCAGCCTGGAAATGACCAGGGCCTGGACGAGGAGTTGTGCAGCATGCTCTGTTAGGAAGGGCCTGATCTTTCTGATGTTGTGCAATAGGGGTGGGCGGTACACCGGTGTCATAGTCATCACCGGTGTGAGATAGCGCCACGACATGGATTTTCTAATACCGTCAATACCGGTATATTTAAAACATTACATTTTCTTCAAACGTTCAGTTGTGGTCTGAATACCTGTCCTTATACTATATCTTGTTGTAAATAAAAAAGTAAAACATATTCGTATCAGCTTTGCAGGTGGTAGGTAAAAGGGGAGTGGCCATTAAACGACTGGTGAAACATCGTGAAGAAAGGTCGGCCCTGTAGCCTATACCAGGAGCGGAGTGGCAATCGGGACGACCGGGACTTTACCCGGTCGGCCGGCCAAAGGATTTACACAGCGGATCACAAATTGAGCAGGCGCGAGGCGAACTCGACCGGCCTGTTTACTTTTACTTTCGATTTTGTAAAGGGAGCAGCACATCTTATAATAGATATTTGTCAGTGAGTACAAGATTGCAACAAATCCTCCAGTCTATGTTTGTCATCTCTCTTTACTTTCGACCCGTGATCATTCAAATCTAAAGGTCATTGTACACTGAGTCCGATTTTCGTATGCGTTTTTTTTCTCATATTCACCATCCTTATCAAAATGCTTATTATGGATGTGAAAATGCAGAAAATCAAACACGATCCAAAATTTTTCATGACGGACGAAAGTTTCAGAGGCAGTGTGTAAACTTGATTAACATAACCTGTATTTTTTTTAACGTGCAAAAATGTCGGCCGAAAATTTCGTACTCATGTGTGCAATCACATTAACTCCAGCAGCTGGTGTTGGATGCAGGGTTGCCAAGTCCGCGTTTTTCCCCACAGAATTGGTCTACTTTTAAACTGTTGCCATGGGTTGATTTCCCCCAGTTATTTAAAGGTTTTAAATATTGCAGAAATTAAATTTCAATAAAAAATAATTTTTGTTTTGTTGTACACTGTTAAGTAAGATCTTTAGGTTTTTTGCAAAATAAATATGTTGAGAATGCATAATACTCTCCCATGTCTCTTTTTGATAAGGATACCTACCATATACTTATGATATTATGAAAATATTAACTTTATTCACATACTAAATGGACAGAACAGGCTTCTCTGAAAATGTACCAAAAAAAGTAATACCGTGATATTATACCGGCACCGTTCAAAAGATGAAAAATACCGTGATATAAATTTTAGGTCATATCGCCCACCCCTATTGTGCAATGCAAACCTGCAGGATCGAGCAGTTTTAGCTATGTGTTCTTTAAAAGTCAATTGGTCATCAAAGATTACACCAAGATTTCTGGCTGAAGTCGATGGGGTAATTGTTGATGAACCTAACTGGATGGAGAAGTCATGTTGTAAAGTTGGAGTGGCGGGAAAGACAAGGAGCTCAGTTTTAGCTAGATTGAGCTGAAGATGGTGTTCCTTCATCCATGCAGAGATATCCGCCAGGCAGCCAGAGATCCTTGCAGCTACTGATGGATCATCTGGTTTGAAAGAAAGATAGAGCTTTGTTTCACCATCTCTGTATATTAGAATATTGCTGATAATTTTGGTTAAATTCCAGTTAACGAGCGCACGATCAGTCACGTGATCGGTCGCGCGGGGTAACGGCGACTCGCAGTTTTGTATCAAATGTAAGGCCATAAAAAGTTATAAATATTTAAAATAGTAAAAGTAAAGTCTTGATTATAATTTTAAGAGGTCTTACAGTTGGGGACGGAAAGACGATCGCGATAGGGTTGGATAAATCTTCAAAAAGGCAATGATATCATTGAATAAATATGTGCCCTGCACGTTTCAAAGTCAAAACGCTGCAGGGATGTCTTTATATGAATGTATCTGAAGGGAACAGACTGTCCTCAGAAACGTGTTGCATGTTCATTTCTTGTCAGACAAAACAGCGTTAATGCTGATTTGTATACAGCCGTTACTAGGGAAACTAACATTTCAGCGCTCTTTAAGCGCCCCCTAGTGATAGAATTAATTTTTATTTCCAATACATTTTTTCCAGCTTTTTATGGTCAAATTATTGCAATTATCAATCCATGTTTTTATGCAGCAGACACATATAGGTGTAAATGTGAAAAAAGTTAATGTGCCTTTTAAAAATCTAAACAATTAAGTAATATATAAATATATATATATATAAAATCTTATATGTGTCACGTTGCAGGCAGGAACAGATGAACAACGACGTAAATAAAGACGTACATTTAATAAATCCAATGGGAAACAGGCAGACACAGGAACACGGAGTGGTAACATTAATAGGAGATAACATTAAAGACCGACAGCATTGAGGGGAAAACACACACACTAAATAGACAGACTGATTACACATCCAGGTGAAGACAATGAGGGAGAAACCAAAAACACTCTGAACTGCGGGGGATAATGGGAAAAACCAACATGAAAGTCCGGGGGTGTGACATTACCTCCCCCTCCCGGAAGGCACGTCCTCGTGCCGACAAACAGACAAAAGGAAACAGAACAAAGTCTTAGGAGGGGGCTTAGGTGGAGGACGGACTCCCGGGAGGAGGGCACAAGATGGAGTCCAGGGTGGTGACGGAGGGAGGAGCCAGGGAGGTGACAGGAAGGGGCTGGAGCAGGAGGAGCCAGGTTAGGCTCAGAACTCAGCCATGATGGAATCCCACGGTGGAGCCGATGGAGGGAGGAGCCATGGTGGAGGAGAGGCTGACGACTCCATGGGGCCGACCGACGGAGGCGGAACAGGTGGTGGGAGAGCCCGATGCAGAGACAGAAAGCCGAAGATCTTGGGTGACGCTGCGGATCCGGAGGGCCAAGGCAGAACCCAAGGCTCTGGCGACCAAGGCGGAGATGGAGATCCGGAGATCCGCGGCGGAGCCGGAGCGACAGAGGGCCGAGGCTGTGCCCGCGGGAGGGAGGAGGTCCTCAGAGCCGGTGGGACGGAGCGATGAGACACAGCCGGAGGAGTAGAGTCCGGAGGCGAAGGTGGGGCGACAATTGACCAGGGCAGAGCCGGAGGGACGATGGAGCCCGGTGGAGCTGGTGGATCGACGGGCGACGGCGGAGACGAGGGAGCAGAGAGCCGGGGTGGAGCCGCAGGGTCCGAGGGCCGAGGCGGAGTCTAGGACTCTGAGACTGGAGGCGATGGTGAGGGATCCTCCAGCCATGACACCGATGGAGACTGGCAGACCCGCGGCGAACCCACCGCACAGATGGTGGGCTGAGGGTGAGCAAGGGGACAGACGGTAGACAGCGGGGATTCAGGATGGCTGGACGGAACCAGCGGAGATACAGGACGGCTGGACGGAACCAGCGGAGATTCAGGCATAGACAGAAGAGGGAGGGTGGGTGGGAAATCCAGGCAGACAGGTATTTCAGTGATCAAGTCTATTAAGTCCCCAGAGTGTTGCTCAAGCTCACCCCCAGTGGAGGTGCAGTGGGCAGGGCTCTCTACCGCCCTCTCTTGCTCCACGAAGCACTCCACCGTCACTGATGTAATGGCCGGCTCACGCACCTGATCAGCAGTTTTGACCCCTTCGGCACTCCATACTGCTGTCACTCCGGGCTCGAGCTTTCCGTCTATTTCGGGCTCGTAATTCGCACGTCGGGGTGGTTGGCTGGGTTCTGGGTCTGGAGTGGCACTGGCGAGATTCTCCTTGGGACAGGCGGGAAACGAGGGTTTGTTTCTTGCCAGTGTCCGTTGAGGCTAGCGTCATAGAACATACAGAGCGCGTCGTCCGGGTAGCTGGTGGTGTGTGCTACAAGCTGGAACATGATCGTGTAACCCTCGAGCGGTAAATCCCCCTGCTTCAGTTGGAGGAGGATGATTTCAGGATGGAGGAAGGAATCCATGGGGAAAACACTACGGAAACAAAAAGACTGAAAAACAGAACGAAAAACTAAACGGGGTGGAATACGCAAAAAAAAAAAAACTGTTAAGGTCGGTCTTTCTGTCACGTTGCAGGCAGGAACAGACGAACAACCACATAAATAAAGACGTACATTTAATAAATCCAATGGGAAACAGGCAGACACAGGAACACTGAGTGGTAACATTAGGAGATAACATTAAAGACCGACAGCATTGAGGGGAAAACACACACACACTAAATAGACAGACTGATTACACATCCAGGTGAAGACGTTCTTTCATCTTCGAAACATTGCTAAGCTACGGAACATGTTACCTGTTTCTGATGCAGAAAAGTTAGTTCATGCATTCATGACGTCTAGACTGGACTATTGTAATGCACTACTAGGTGGTTGTCCGGCTTCTTCAATAAATAAGCTACAGGTAGTCCAAAATGCAGCTGCTAGAGTCCTTACCAGGTCAAGAAAATATGATCATATTACCCCAATTTTACAGTCTCTACACTGGCTACCTATTAGGTTCCGTATCACTTACAAAATATTACTTCTTACCTATAAGGCCCTTAATTGTTTAGCTCCTGCATACCTAACTAGTCTCCTACTACACTACAATCCCTCACGCTCCCTTAGGTCGCAAAACTTTGGACTTTTAGTAGTATCTAGGATAGCAAAGTCCACTAAAGGAGGGAGAGCCTTTTCTCATTTGGCTCCCAAACTCTGGAATAGCCTTCCTGATAACGTTCGGGGTTCAGACACACTTTCTATGTTTAAATCTAGATTAAAGACTCATCTCTTTAGCCAAGCATTCACATTATGTATCTCATAACGTTGTAATTTCAGTTACATCTGATCAAATGCACATTAATATTCTTCAGCTTGGGCTGAACCATCATTTTTGTTTGGTCGGAAGTTGGAACAGCAGCTACGCTAATTATTTCTCTGTTTCTCTGTCTTTGCCACGGGATTTCCATCCCGTGGTAACTAGGATTTACACAAGATTCAGATGAAGAGATGATGCCAACCCCTCAGAGGACCGCAGATGATGCCAGCCTTGAAACAACATACAGCACTACATAATTTTCCTACAAGTTTGATTACAGCACATAACCATTGCAATTAGTGTTCATCATCTGTTTAATTACACAGTTACTGATTTAATATTTATATCATATGTACATCGACTCAACATACAGTATTCACCACTAATAAGCTACTAAATATATTGTAGTAGCCTAAAACTTTTGTGCAGCTGCTCTGCAACAATCTGTATTGTAAAAAGCGCTATACAAATAAACTTGAATTGAATTGAATTGAAAGACAATGAGGGAGAAACCAAAAACACTCTGAACTGCGGGGGATAATGGGAAAAACCAACATGAAAGTCCGGGGGTGTGGCAATATATCTTTTTTTTATATAAACATTTTTGATTAAAATGTAAACTATCTGATTTTCTATATTTAAAAAAAAAAGAAGGTATTTTTTATTTGGGCTAGTTAAATTAATTTTCGGGCCCAAAGGACTACCAGAGATTTTAACATTTTGCGAGCCCTGAGCCGTCAATCACTCCCTGTCACTGACACTGCGCTCCGCTTAACTTGGAACTGGATGTTTTTTCTCTCTTTCTCTCAACCAAACCCTGTTCTGGCGTTGGACAAACTGCATGGCAATTAGGGGTGTGAAGTATGATGATTTTTTTATTTTTATTGTGGTCAATTAAAAGGTCTCCACAATCTGCTTTTGTAGAAATATAGTATATTTCGTGCTACAGCGCACATTCTGTCAGATACAATTCTGGGGCCTCCGTGTCAATATACTGTACAACGCACAAAGCACACGTACGTTTGAAAGATGTCTGTTAAAGATCTCTTCATCTGGAAAGCATCTGCTGTGTACAAACGTCTGGCAGACGTCTGTAAGATGTCAGTTTTACACACATTCTGAATCACAAACATCTGATAGAGGTCTATTTGACATCTGATAGGAAACGTCCAATAGACCTATTGCAGATGAGCAAACTACGTCTTGTAGATGTCTTGCAGATGTAAATGCAGACGTCAAATAGACATCTCCGAGATGTACGTGTGCTAATCAGAATCCTAAAAAAGAAATTGGGTGCTCCTAATTTTTTTTTGGATGATCCTAATTTTTTGAAGTTGGGAGCACCAGTGCTACCAAGTAAAAAAGTTAATTTCGAGCCCTGATACATATACATTTCATGAAACATTAAGTCATGAATATTTACTTAAAGTCATGGAAAAGTCATGGAATTTTACTGGTAAAAATGTGTATGAACACAAGTCCAAATTGGAATGTTTCAGATGGATCGTGCACTCGTCCATCTGGACTAGTTCACAGATGTGGTGCTTCTGGGTTTATAATAAAGCCATGTGGTACGACACTAACACTGGCTGTCTCAGAATATTTTCTCAAAATATATGGCTCAAGTTCAAGGCCACGTTTCATAGCACTTGTCTGCCTTGTGCCCTTAATGATTCTTGCTGCCAATGACTGACTAGCTGAATCACCAACCACATGACAAACCTCCCGGAACCTGGTTGCAGTAACCCTTGATTGCCGGATTTGTCCCCAAGCAGTACATTTTGACTGTAGTCTTGTGGCCTTTTCAGTCTGGCAAGCTGAACTGTGAGTAACCTTTATAGATTCCAGATGAAGTGCTTGATGGTGTGTAGGCACAAATTTAAAATTACAGCCAAACAGACAACCAAGCACAGGTAGTGGGGGAAAATTAATATCCGGAACACCTGCAGCTATAGGGGGACATTGGTATGAAAGTGGACTGCCACGAGGTACAGGACCGAATTGTGAGGGGACCAGCTCTACTTTTGACATGCCCTCTAGTATGTGCGCCAGCAAAGGCTTGGGATTAATCTGACTCAGTTTGGCACCAGATGCCAAGACTTCAGGATTTGGAAGGGAACCTAAAGAGATTAACACAAATTATCAGTCATGAACACATTAAAATTTAGCCGTGTACACGCAGAAGGGCTGCACAATATACCGCATGCGATATCCAATGTGCATCTTGTCAGTAAAGCTGGTTCTGTAATCAGTACTATATCTCCATCAGCTGATTACAGAATTGGCTTTACTGACAAGACGTGCATTTGATATTGCATGCGAGATATCGTTCAGCCCTAACACACAAACAGACACACACAGACAGACAGACACAGACACACACAGACAGACAGACAGGCACGCACGCACACAGACAGACAGGCACAGACACACACACACAAACACACACACACACACACACACACACACACACACACACACACACACACACACACACACACACACACACACAGAGACACACACACACACACACACACACACACACACACACACACACACACACAGACAGACACGTACAGCCTTTAGATTTAGGATATGATTTTAATGTAATTTGTTGGCAATATGCACTTCTGTACAACGTAACGTTATGTGTGTTTTTGTACACACGCATAGGTGGCTGCAAAGTTCACATTTCATATTTTCAGGTCACATTTCTTTTCGACTTCTAGTTGGTTTAGGCCATGCCTGTTTAGTGGCAAAACATTTTGCAGTGTTTACATTAGAGCTGCACAACTACTCCTTAAAATATAACAATCTTTATTCAAACACCCACGCAATCTTATTCAAGAATAACAACAATTCAGTGATGTCTATTACAACTGTTTCACGTGCTCCATTGACGCTTAGGATGTGAAAGTTATTGAAGACATTCAAATCTGCATTCTTACTGCTGCTGTTTCAGAAAGCAACACAAACAGTCTTTTTAACCACATTAGCATTGTTATTTCCTTGTTACAGACATTTAAATAACATAAGTACTGGGATAAAAGCTTATAGTTTGTGTATAAACACTTATTGTCTAAAGTAGCGATCAAAGCGAAAGTATCTTCTAACACATACAGTATGTAGTGTAATGCTTATCCCCTCCCGCCAGGAGATGGCATGTTTTTTAAAAAAGTATTTTTCATTGAATTATACATTAAAGAGATTCCAATAGTGAAACAAGTCTTTATTAATTGAGACACTGGCTCCTTCATTTTTATTAAATTCTGTTCAAATATAGACTTAAGCAATGAACATTATGTCAGAACCACTTGTAAATTGCATAATTTTTGTTTAGATTTCTAATCCATTTTTTCTTCAGAATCATGATCTCCAATTTATAAAACAAAATTGCAGCATTAGTTTACATGTTTATTACAGCATATAATTCATTAAAATAGAAGTTTAATTTCATTAAGTACAAGTTCATATCAAAATGCACCTACATTTTTTGCATTTTTGTGGGGTTTTTGTTGTTGTTGTTGTTGTTGTTGAATAAAATACTATTTTTCCTATATATTTCATCATTGAGGATTTCTTTAAAAAAGTTTAAAAATCTAGCCTCGTTCTCATGAGCTAAGTGTCTCGTCACACCCCTAGTAGTTAAAATGTAAATGATACCCATCACTGATATGTGTGATACTCTGTCTGGCCAGTCAGCCATTGCTGCCCCCTGCATTCTTGATGTTGTTTCTCCTTGTTCAGATGGTCCTTGAACAACAGTTTCAGCTACTCTGCCAAAAATTTCTTGCAGTGCTGTGGTTCTTTGTCCAGGTTGTTCCAGGCAGCCTCTGACAAATATTTGCATTGGAGTCTGATGTCTTTAAGTTCTCAGTCCATGGTTGTTCCATTGTCGGATGAAGGCAGTTAAGTCCTTGTTGATCCTTGGCAAGTAGACCTAATGAATAGCCCAGAGATGCATTTCATTATCTATGTCCACTATATCTTCACTCTCCAGGAAGTGGAAGAGATTATAATAAACATTAGTCAATCCCCGCCACATGTCACCCCAGAGCCTCTCAATCTGCTGGTTATGAGTGCTCCTGCCCCTGATAGCACTGCCTCTCTCTGAGCCCCTGAAAATGGACATCATCGCACAGGCATCATTGTTTTCTCCTCCATGATCTGTTCTGAACCTAGAAGGCACTTCATACCTGGCCAGTTCCTGCACTACTTTGTGCAATCACACTGCCTTGCTGGGAGCAAGGAGCATCAAAGTTCAATTTCAACCATTTGTTTTTATTATTTTAATATTTGACATGAACTTATGCAGTTTATATTAAAGATATCAAGTTTATCAAGATATATCAAGATATTTTAAGTTTATAGTTTCAGCTTCGTTATTCTCTGCATTTTGTTATTCTCTCTAAAATTACTTACTTGTCTGTCAGGGCGTGAAACCAGGCCCCATCAATACCATGGTCATTGCAAGGCTTTATGCTGTTAAAGTGTTCATAAGCATTTAAAAGTATACAGTAAAAAAGTATAGAAATAGCTATTAAAGTAATAACAAATGTAATGTTAGCAACAACAATTTTCAAGCTAAACATTCCCCTACAGAAGTAGACTCTACAGAGGGATGGTGGGCCTTTTACCAGATCCATGCATGTTTAGAGTTGATGAGACATACACAGAATTCAGCCCTGAGGACAAGCCACTTATTACCACTATGAACATGTCACCTGACAAGACACTTGTTGAAATTGCATATGGGTTGGTCCAGGGTGGAAGCGTATTGTCTTACCAGCAGCCTGTCTTAACATCATGGTACATCACACTACATGATGCCCCATCAACTCCAATTCAATTCAATTCTATTCTATTCAAGTTTATTTGTATAAACGATACAAATCGTTGCAAAGCAGCTGTACACAAATGTAGGCTACTACAACATATTTAGTTGCTTATTAGTGGTGACTACTGTCAAATCGATGTACATATGGTATAAATGTTAAAATCAGTAATGGCGTAATCAAAGAGATGATGAACACTACTTGTAATGATTATGTGTTGCAATCAAACTTGTAGAAAAATTGTGTAGTTCTGTATGTTGTTTCAAGGCTGGCATCCTCAGCGGTCCTCTGAGTGGTTGGCATCATCTCTTCTCGGGTATTCTAAATCCAGACTTAATCTTACATAATTCCTGGTTACCACAGGATGGAAATCCCGTGGTAGAAACTGAGGAAAAAATAGAGAAATAATTAGCGTAGCTGCTGTTCCAACCAAGCAAAAAATTATGTGGTTAGCCCAAGCTGAAGAAAGTTGATGTGCATTTGATCAGATGTAACTGAAGTACAACGTTATGAGATACATTATGTGAATGCTTGGCTAAAGAGATGAGTCTTTAATCTAGATTTAAACATACTGTAGGGTGTTTTCACACCTGACTTATTTAGTTCGGTTGAATCGCACTAGAGTTTCGTTTTCCCTCTTGGTGCGGTTCGTTTGGGCAGGTGTGAATGTAGCAATCGCACTTGAGTGCGCACCAAAAGCGGAACAAAAAAGCGTACCGAGACCTCCTTGAAGAGGTGGTCTCGGTACGCTTTCAAAGGAACACGTAGCGGTTCGTTTGTGGTGAGAACATGAACCGAACTAGAACAGACTCAACCGCAAAAAGTACTGCACCTTTTTAGACCAATCCAGCTGCAAAGAGGAAAAACAGAAGAGGAAAAGTTTTTGTTTACAGTTACCTTTGCCATGCTAATATGACAGAAAGTTAGGTTACTTCACATTAACCAAAAGCAGCTGAATAAACCAGTTGTTTGTTTTAATGTTATATTCTTTTCGTTTCACACAGTGTTTACATAGCAATATGCAGTGAGATATGTTTATATGTTCTGCATAAAAATGGACTTTAGTAACCTGGAGAAATTGTGTATTTCAATAAACAG